>NC_080377.1:30341429-30562902 GCF_014773155.1 Arachis stenosperma
ACTCCATCCTTTTCTTGGTGATGGGCTTGTCCTCATCAATGGGAATGTCTCCCTCTATGTCAACTCCAACTGAATAACAGAGGTGACAAATGAGATGAGGAAAGGCTAACCTTGCCAAGGTGGAGGTCTTGTCCGCCACTTTATAGAGTTCTTGGGCTATAACCTCATGAACCTCTATTTCTTCTCCAATCATGATACTATGGATCATGATGGCCCGGTCTATGGTAACTTCGGACCGGTTGCTAGTGGGGATGATTGAGCGTTGTGTGAACTCTAACCATCCTCTAGCCACGGGCTTGAGGTCATGCCTTCTCAATTGGACCGGCTTTCCTCTTGAATCTTGCTTCCATTGTGCGCCCTCTTCACATATGACTGTGAGGACTTGGTCCAACCTTTGATCAAAGTTGACCCTTCTAGTGTAAGGATGCTCATCTCCTTGCATCATAGGCAAGTTGAACGCCACCCTCACACTCTCCGGACTAAAATCCAAGTATTTCCCCCGAACCATAGTGAGATAGTTCTTTGGATTCGGGTTCACACTTTGGTCATGGTTCTTGGTGATCCATGCATTGGCATAGAACTCTTGAACCATCAAGATTCCGACTTGTTGAATGGGGTTGGTAAGTATTTCCCAACCTCTTCTTCGGATCTCATGGCGGATCTCCGGATATTCACCCTTTTTGAGTGAAAAGGGGACCTCGGAGATCACCTTCTTCAAGGCCACAACTTCATAGAAGTGGTCTTGATGCACCCTTGAGAGGAATCTATCCATCTCCCATGACTCGGAGGTGGAAGCTTTTGCCTTCCCTTTCCTCTTTTTAGAGGTTTCTCCGGCCTTGGATGCCATAAATGGTTATGGAAAAACGAAAAAGCAACGCTTTTACCACACCAAACTTAAAATGTTTGCTCGTCCTCGAGCAAAAGAGGAAAGAAGAGAGTAGAAGAAGAAGAAATGAAGAAGAGGGAGATGGTGGTGTATTCGGCCAAGAAGGGGGAAGAAAGGGTGTTTAGGTTGTGTGGAAATGAAGAGTTGAAGAAGGGTATTTATAGGAGAGAGGGGGGTAAAGGTTCGGCCATTATGGGTGGGTTTGGGAGGGAGAGTGGTTTGAATTTGAAGGGTGAGGTTGGTGGGGTTTATGAGGGATGGATGTGAGTGGTGAAGAAAGATGGGATTTGATAGGTGAGGGGTTTTTGGGGAAGAGGTGTTGAGGTGATTGGTGAATGGGGGAAGAGAGAGAGTGATGGTAGGGTCCTGTGGGGTCCACAGATCCTGTAGTGTCAAGGAAAAGTCATCCCTGCACCAAATGTTGCTCAAAATCACGTTTTGAGCCATTTCTGGCGTTAAACGCCGGGCTGGTGCCCATTCCTGGCGTTTAACGCCAGGTTCTTGCCCTTTACTGGCGTTTAACGCCAGTCTGGTGCCCCTTTCTGGCGTTAAACGCCCAGAATGGTGCCAGACTGGGCGTTAAACGCCCAACAGCTAGCATTACTGACGTTTGAACGCCAGTTTCTTCTCCTCCAGGGTGTGCTGTTTTTCTTCCTGTTTTCCATTCTGTTTTTGCTTTTTTCATTGTTTTTGTGACTTCTTATGATCATCAACCTACAAAAAAAAAATAAAATAACAAAAGAAAATAATTAATTATAAAACATTGGGTTGCCTCCCAACAAGCGCTTCTTTAATGTCATTAGCTTGACAGAGGGCTCTCATGGAGCCTCAGAAGTACTCAGAACCGTGTTGGAACCTCCCAACACCAAACTTAGAGTTTGAATGTGGGGGTTCAACACCAAACTTAGAGTTTGGTTGTGGCCTCCCAACACCAAACTTAGAGTTTGACTGTGGGGGCTCTGCTTGGCTCTGTTTTGAGAAAAGCTCTTCATGCTTCCTCTCCATGATGACAGAGGGATGTCCTTGGGCCTTAAACACCAAGGATTTTTCATTCACTTGAATGATTAACTCTCCTCTGTCAACATCAATCACAGCCTTTGCTGTGGCTAGGAAGGGTCTGCCAAGGATGATGGATTCATCCATGCACTTCCCAGTCTCTAGGACTATGAAGTCAGTAGGGATGTAATGGTTTTCAATCTTCACCAAAACATTCTCTACAAGTCCATGAGCTTGTTTTCTTGAATTGTCTGCCATCTCTAATGAGATTCTTGCAGCTTGCACCTCTAAGATCCCTAATTTCTCCATTACAGAGAGGGCATGAGGTTCACACTTGACCCTAAGTCACACAAGGCCTTCTTGAAGGTCATGGTGCCTATGGTACAAGGTATAGAAAACTTCCCAGGATCCTGCCTCTTTTGAGGCAGTTTCTGCCTAGACAAGTCATCCAGTTCTTTGGTGAGCAAGGGAGGTTCATCCTCCCAAGTCTCATTTCCAAATAACTTGTCATTTAATTTCATGATTGCTCCAAGGTATTTAGCAACTTGCTCTTCAGTGACATACTCATCCTCTTCAGAGGAAGAATACTCATCAGAGCTCATGAATGGCAGAAGTAAGTCCAATGGAATCTCTATGGTCTCATTTTGAGCCTCAGATTCCCATTGGAACTCAGAGGAGATTGGTACACGCCCACTGAGGTCTTCCTCAGTGGCGTCCCCCTCCTCTCTTTCCTCTCCATATTCGGCCATGTCTATGGCTTTGCATTCTCCTTTTGGATTTTCTTCTGTATTACTTGGGAGAGTACTAGGAGGGAGTTCAGTAACCTTCTTGCTCAGCTGACCCACTTGTCCTTCCAAATTTCTGATGGAGGACCTTGTTTCATTCATGAAACTTTGAGTGGTCATTATTAGATCAGAGACCATTGTTGCTAAGTCAGAAGTATTCTGCTTAGAACTCTCTGTCTGTTGCTGAGAAGATGATGGAAAAGGCTTGCCATTGCTAAACCTGTTTCTTCCACCATTATTGTTATTGAAACCTTGTTGAGGTCTCTCTTGATTCTTCCATGAGAAATTGGGGTGATTTCTCCATGAAGAATTATAGGTGTTTCCATAGGGTTCTCCTAGGTAATTCACCTCTTCCATGGAAGGGTTCTCAGGATCATAAGCTTCTTCCTCAGATGAAGCATCCTTAGTACTGTTTGGTGCATTTGCATTCCAGACAGACTTTGAGAAATCAAATTGACTTGTTGAGTCAATATCTTGTTCTGGGCCAATATGGCATTCAGAGTGTCAATCTCAAGAACTCCTTTCTTCTGACTAGTCCCATTGTTCACAGGATTTCTTTCAGAAGTGTACATGAATTGGTTATTTGCAACCATTTCAATCAATTCTTGAGCTTCTGCAGGCGTCTTCTTCAGATGAAGAGATCCTCCAGCAGAGCTATCCAAGGACATCTTAGATAGTTCAGAGAGACCATCATAGAAAATACCTATGATGCTCCATTCAGAAAGCATGTCTGAAGGACATCTTCTGATTAATTGTTTGTATCTTTCCCAAGCTTCATAGAGGGATTCTCCATCCTTCTGTCTGAAGGTTTGGACTTCCACTCTAAGCTTACTCCATCTTTGTGGTGGAAAGAACTTTGCCAAGAAGGCATTGACTAGCTTTTCCCAAGAGTCCAGGCTTTCTTTAGGTTGAGAATCCAACCATATTCTAGCTCTGTCTCTTACAGCAAAAGGGAATAGCATCAGTCTATAGACCTCAGGGTTAACCCCATTAGTCTTGACTGTGTCACAGATTTGCAAGAATTCAGCTAAAAACTGATGAGGATCTTCCATTGGAAGTCCATGGAACTTGCAATTCTGTTGCATTAGAGAAACTAATTGAGGCTTAAGCTCAAAGTTGTTTGCTCCAATGGCAGGGATAGAGATGCTTCTCCCATAGAAGTCGGGAGTAGGTGCAGTGAAGTCACCCAGCACCTTCCTTGCATTATTGGCATTGTTGTTGTTTTCGGCTGCCATGGGTTCTTCTTCTTTGAAGAATTCGGTCAGGTCCTCTAAAGAGAGTTGTGCTTTGGCTTCTCTTAGCTTTCTCTTCAAGGTCCTTTCGGGTTCAGGATCAGCTTCAACAAGAATGCCTTTGTCTCTGCTCCTGCTCATATGAAAGAGAAGAGAACAAGAAAATGTGGAATCCTCTATGTCACAGTATAGAGATTCCTTGAAATGTCAGAGGAAAAGAGAAATAGAAAGAAGAAGGAGAAGAAGAATTCGAACTTTAATTAGATAAGGTTCGAATTGTGCATTTAGAAGGAGTGGTACTCCATAAATAGAAGGATGTGAGAAGGAGGGAAGAAGATTTTCGAAAATTATTTAAAATATTTTGAAAACATTTTTGAAAAACACTAATTGATTTTCGAAAATTAAAAGTGAAAAAGAAATCAAGTGATTTTTGAAAAAGATTTTGAAATTAGAAATTAAAAAGATTTGATTGAAAACTTATTAAAAAAAATGAGGTTAAAAAGATTTGATTGAAAAGTTATGGTTTTAAAAAGATGTGATTGAGAAGATATGATTTGAAAACCATTTTAAAAGATATGTTTTGAAAATTATTTTAAAAGATTTGATTTGGAAAATTAGTGACTTGCCTAACAAGAAAAGATATGATTCAAACGTAAAACCTTCCTTAACAGAAAGGGCAAAAAATGTTCAATCAAATCATTAATTGTTAGTAAGTATCTTTGAAAAAGGAAAGAAATTGATTTTGAAAACATTTGATTGAAAAGATATGATTTGAAAAAGATTTGGTTTTGAAAAACTTGAAAAAAATTGATTTGAAAACAAAATCTTCCTCCTAGCACCATCCTGGCGTTAAACGCCCAGAATGGTATACATTCTGGCGTTTAACGCCCAAAATGCTACCTTTTTGGGCGTTAAACGCCCAACCAGGTGCCCTGGCTGGCGTTTAAACGCCAGTCTGCCTTCTTCACTGGGCATTTTTGAATGCTCAGCTTTTTCTGTATAATTCCTCTGCAGTGTGTTCTGAATCTTCAATCCCTTGTATCATTGACTTGAAAAGACACAAATTAAAAATATTTTTGGATTTTTAATAATTAAAATGCAACAAGAATCAAATAACAATGCATGCAAGACACCAAACTTAGCAGTTTGTATACTACTGACACTAATGAACTGAAAATGCATATGAGACACACAAAATACTCAAGTCAATAGAATTCAAAGATCAGAGCAAGTGAATCATCAAGAACATCTTGAAGATCACTAAGACATATGAATGCATGCAATTGACACCAAACTTAGGATGAGACACTAGACTTAAGCAGGAAACATCAAATATTTTTGGTTTTTATGATTTTGTAAATTTTTTTAAATTTTTGTGTTTTTCGAAAATTAAGTGGAAAAAGAAGGTATCAAAATTCTTAATGAGAATTCCAGGAATCAGTGCAATGCTAGTCTAAGACTCCGGTCCAGGAATTAGACATGGCTTCACAGCCAGCCAAGCTTCCAAAGAAAGCTTCGGTCCAAAACACTAGACATGACCAAAGGTCAGCCAAGCCTTAGCAAATCACTGCTCCAAAAGCAAGATTGATACGAAATCAACAAGCTCTTGTGGTGATAAGTTGAAACCTCGGTCCAATCAGATTAGACATGGCTTCTCAGCCAGCCAGATTTCAACAAATCATCATGAAACTCTAGAATTCATCTTCAAGAATTTCGAAAAAAAAAATACCTAATCTAAGCAACAAGATGAACCGTCAGTTGTCCAGCCTGAACAATCCCGGGCAATAACACCAAAAACTTGATGTTGTTGCCGGATCTTGGCACTGATGTTACCAAAGGCTTGCTCAAAACTAGAACAATCTCTGGCAACGGCGCCAAAAACTTGGTGGGCGAAATTGTGAACTATACTTTTTCACAACTCTCATAATCCCTGGTACTGGCTCCAAGAACTTGGTGCGCTCAATACCATGGCATTACACAACTTCGCACAACTAACCAGCAAGTGCACTGGGTCGTCCAAGTAATAAACCTTACGTGAGTAAGGGTCGATCCCACGGAGATTGTTAGTATTGAAGCAAGCTATGGTCATCTTGTAAATCTTAGTCAGGCAAACTCAGATATATATGGTGATGAACGAAAATAACATAAAAGATAAAGATAGTGATACTTATGTAATTCATTGGTAGGAACTTCAGATAAGCGTATGAAGATGCCTTCCCTTCCGTCTCTCTGCTTTCCTACTGTCTTCATCCAACCCTTCTTACTCCTTTCCATGGCAAGCTCGTATAGGGTCTCACTGTTGTCAGCAGCTACCTCCCATCCTCGCAGTGAAAGCTAATGCACACACTCTGTCACAGTGCTGCCAATCACCGGTGTGGTTCCCTCCCCTACCGGAATAGAATAACTCTTTTGCGTCTGTCACTAACGCCCAGTAGGTTACAGGTTTGAAGCACGTCACAGTCATTCAATCATTGAATCCTACTCAGAATACCACAGACAAGGTTAGACCTTCCGGATTCTCTTGAATGCTGCCATCAGTTCTTGCCTATACCACGAAGACTCTGATCTCACGGAATGGTTGGCTCGTTTGTCAGGCGAGCACTCGGTTGTCAGGCGATCAACCATGCATCGTGCAATCAGGAATCCAAGAGATATTCACCAAGCCTCAAATGCTTGTAGAACAAGAGTGGTTGTCAGTCACTTTGTTCATGAGTGAGAATGGTAATGGGCGTCAATCATCACCTTCATCATGTTGAAGAACAAGTGATATCTTGGATAAAGAACAAGCGGAATTTGAATGAAAGAACAATAGTAATTGCATTAATACTCGAGGTACAGTAGAGCTCCACACCTTAATCTATGGTGTGTAGAAACTCCACCGTTGAAAATACATAAGCATAAGGTCTAGGCATGGCCGAATGGCCAGCCTCCCAATGATCTAAGAACTAAAATGTCCAAAGATGATCTAGAGATCTAAAAGTGATCAAAAGATTTCTATACAATAGTAAAAGGTCCTACTTATAAGAAACTAGTAGCCTAGGGTGTACAGAAATGAGTAAATGACATAAAATCCTCTTCCGGGCCCACTTGGTGTGTGCTTGGGCTGAGCAATGAAGCAATTTCGTGTAGAGACTCTTCTTGGAGTTAAACGCCAGCTTTGGTGCCAGTTTGGGCGTTTAACTCCCATTTGGGTGCCAGTTCCAGCGTTTAACGCTGGGATTCCTTGAGGTGACTTTGAACGCCGGTTTGGGCCATCAAATCTTGGGCAAAGTATGGACTATTATATATTGCTGGAAAGCCCAGGATGTCTACTTTCCAACGCCGTTGAGAGCGCGCCAATTGGGCTTCTGTAGCTCCAGAAAATCCACTTCGAGTGCAGGGAGGTCAGAATCCAACAGCATCTGCAGTCCTTTTGAGTCTCTGAATCAGATTTTTGCTCAGGTCCCTCAATTTCAGCCAGAAAATACCTGAAATCACAGAAAAACACACAAACTCATAGTAAAGTCCAGAAAAGTGAATTTTAACTAAAAACTAATAAAAATATACTAAAAACTAACTAGATCATACCAAAAACATACTAAAAACAATGCCAAAAAGTATACAAATTATCCGCTCATCAGTTGTCTTTTCTGTTGAGAAAGGTTTAATGTTTGAATCATATCTTTTAAATTTCTTGTTAGCCAAGTCATTAATTTTCAAAATCAAATCTTTTTAAATTGTTTTTCAATCACATCTTTTCAATCATATCTTCTTAATCACATCTTTTCCAAAATAGTTTTCAATCATATCTTTTTTATTTATACTTTCAAAAATCTTTTTCAAAAATCACTTTATTTCTTTTCCAACTTTAATTTCGAAAATCATCCTTCAATTTTTCAAAATTTTTTTCAAAATCTTTTAATTTATTTTCAAAAATTTCTCCCCCTCTTCTCACATCCTTCTATTTATGGACTAACACTCCTCCTCAATGCATGATTCGAACTCTATCTTGATAAGTTCGAATTCTTCTATCTCTTCCTTCCATTTTTCTTTTCCTCTGACACCTCAAGGAATCTCTATACTGTAACATAGAGGATTCCATATTTTCTTGTTCTCTTCTCTTTCATATGAGCAGGAGCGAAGACAAAAGTATTCTTGTTGAGGCTGACCCTGAACATGAAAGGACCTTGAAGCGAAAGCTAAGAGAAGCTAAAGCACAACTCTCCGTAGAGGACCTAACAGAATTCTTCAAAGAAGAACCCATGACAGCCGAAAACAACAACAATGTCAACAATGCAAGGAAGGTGTTAGGTGACTTTACTGCACCTACTCCCGACTTCTATGGGAGAAGCATCTCTATCCCTGCCATTAGAGCAAACAACTTTGAGCTTAAGCCTCAATTAGTTTCTCTAATGCAACAGAATTGCAAGTTCCATGGACTTCCATTGGAAGATCCTCATCAGTTTTTAGCAGAATTCTTGCAAATCTGTGATACTGTCAAGAACAATGGGGTTGACACTGAGGTCTACAGACTTATGCTATTCCCTTTTGCTATAAGAGACAGAGCCAGGATATGGTTGGACTCACAACCTAAAGAAAGCCTGAACTCTTGGGAAAAGCTAGTCAATGCCTTCTTGGCAAAGTTCTTTCCACCTCAAAAATTGAGTAAGCTTAGAGTGGAAGTCCAAACCTTCAGACAGAAGGAAGGTGAATCCCTCTATGAAGCTTGGGAAAGATACAAACAATTGATCAGAAAGTGTCCCTCTGACATGCTTTCTAAATGGAGCATCATAGGTATCTTCTATGATGGTCTGTCTGAACTGTCCAAGATGTCATTGGACAGCTCTGCTGGAGGATCTCTTCATCTGAAGAAGACGCCTGCAGAAGCTCAAGAACTCATTGAAATGGTTGCAAATAACCAATTCATGTACACTTCTGAAAGGAATCCTGTGAACAATGGGACGAATCAGAAGAAAGGAGTTCTTGAGATTGATACTCTGAATGCCATATTGGCTCAGAACAAAATATTGACTCAGCAAGTCAATATAATTTCTCAAAGTCTGTCTGGAATGCAAGCTGCACTAGGCAGTACTAAGGACGCTTCATCTGAAGAAGAAGCTTATGATCCTGAGAACCCTTCAATGGAAGAGGTGAATTACATGGGAGAACCCTATGGAAACACCTATAATCCTTCATGGAGAAATCATCCAAATCTCTCATGGAAGGATCAACAGAGACCTCAACAAGGTTTCAATAACAATAATGGTGGAAGAAACAGGTTTAGCAATGGCAAGCCCTTTCCATCATCTTCTCAGCAACAGACAGAGAATTCTAAGCAGAGCCACTCTGACTTAGCAACCATGGTCTTTGATCTAATCAAAACCACTCAAAGTTTCATGACTGAAACAAGGTCCTCCATTAGAAATTTGGAGGCACAAGTGGGTCAGCTGAGTAAGAAAGTCACTGAACTCCCTCCTAGCACTCTTCCAAGCAATACAGAAGAGAATCCAAAAGGAGAGTGCAAGGCCATCAACATAGCCGAATTTGGAGAGGAGGAAGAGGCAGTGAGCGCCACTGAGGAAGACCTCAAAGGACGTCCATTGGCCTCCAATGAGTTCCCTAATGAGGAACCGTGGGAATCTGAGGCTCACACTGAGACCATAGAGATTCCATTGGATTTACTTCTGCCATTCATGAGCTCTGATGAGTATTCTTCCTCTGAAGAGGACGAAGATGTCACTGAAGAGCAAGTTGCTAAGTACCTTGGAGCAATCATGAAGCTAAATGACAAGTTATTTGGTAATGAGACTTGGGAGGATGAACCCCCTTTGCTCACTAAAGAACTGGATGACTTGACTAGGCAGAGATCACCTCAAAAGAGACAGGACCCTGGGAAGTTCTCAATACCTTGTACCATAGGCGCCATGACCTTTGAGAAGGCACTATGTGACCTAGGGTCAAGCATAAACCTCATGCCTCTCTCTGTAATGGAGAAGCTAGGGATCTTTGAGGTGCAAGCTGCAAGAATCTCACTAGAGATGGCAGACAATTCAAGAAAAAAAGCTTATGGACTTGTAGAGGATGTTCTAGTAAAGGTTGAAGACCATTACATCCCTGCTGATTTCATAGTCCTTGAGACTAGGAAGTGCATGGATGAATCCATCATCCTTGGCAGACCCTTCCTAGCCATAGCAAAGGCTGTGATTGATGTTGACAGAGGAGAATTGATCATTCAAGTGAATGAAGAATCCCTTGTGTTTAAGGCTCAAGGATATCCCTCTGTTACCATGGAGAGGAAGCATGAAGAGCTTCCCTCAAAACAGAGTCAAACAGAGCCCCCACAGTCGAACTCTAAGTTTGGTGTTGGGAGGCCACAACCAACTTCTAAGTTTGGTGTTAAACCCCCACATTCAAACTCTAAGTTTGGTGTTGGGAGGTTCCAACATTGCTCTGAGTATCTGTTAGGCTCCATGAGAGCCCACTGTCAAGCTACTGACATTAAAGAAGCGCTTGTTGGGAGGCAACCCAATGTTATGTTTATCTATTTCTCTTTGTTATTTTATGTCTTTTACATGTTGATCATCCTCTGAAGTCACAAAATCAATTGAAAAAGCAAAAACAGAATGAAAAACAGAAAGAAAAATAGCACACCCTGGAGGAAAAGCTTGTTGGCGTTTAAACGCCAGTAAGGGCAGCAAATGGGCGTTTAACGCCCAGTCTGGCACCATTCTGGGCGTTTAACGCCAGAAAGGGGCACCAGACTGGCGTTTAACGCCAGGAATGGGCAAGAAGCTGCCGTTAAACGCCAGAAATGGGCACCAGCCCAGCGTTTAACGCCAGGATTGGCAAAAAGAGCATTTTTGCTCGCCACTTGGTGCAGGGATGAATTATCCTTGACACCTCAGGATCTGTGGACCCCACAGGATCCCTACCTACCCCACCACTCTCTCTCTTCTTCACCCATTAACCAATCACCTCAACACCTCTTCCCCAAAATCCCCTCACCTATCAAATCCTACCATTCTCTTCACCACTCACATCTATCCTTCATAAAACCCCACCTACCTCACCATTCAAATTCAAACCACTTTCCCTCCTAAACCCACCCATAATGGCTGAACCATACACCCCCTCTACACTCCTATATAAACCCATCTTCACTCCTTCATTTTCACACAACCTACACACTACTTCTCCCCCTTGGCCGAAAAATAAAGCCACCTCCATCTCCTCTATTTCTTCTTCTTCTACTCTCTTCTTTCTTCTTTTGCTCAAGGACGAGTAAACCTTCTAAGTTTGGTGTGGTAAAAGCATTGCTTTTTGTTTTTCCATAACCATTTATGGCATCTAAGGCCGGAGAAACCTCTAGAAAGAAGAAAGGGAAGGCAAAAGCTTCCACCTCCGAGTCATGGGAGATGGAGAGATTTATCTCAAGGGTGCATCAAGACCACTTCTATGAAGTTGTGGCCATGAAGAAGGTGATCCCCGAGGTCCCTTTCAAATTCAAAAAGAGTGAATATCTGGAGATCCGACATGAGGTCCAAAGAAGAGGTTGGGAAGTTCTTACCAACCCCATTCAACAAGTCGGAATCTTAATGGTTCAAGAGTTCTATGCCAATGGATGGATCACCAAGAACCATGATCAAAGTGTGAACCCGGATCCAAAGAATTGGCTTACAATGGTTCGGGAGAAATGCTTAGATTTTAGTCCGGAAAATGTAAGGCTGGCATTCAACTTGCCCATGATGCAAGGAGATGAACACCCTTACACTAGAAGGGTCAACTTTGATCAAAGGTTGGACCAAGTCCTCATAGACATTGGTGAAGAGGGCGCTCAATGGAAGAGAGATTCAAGAGGGAAGCCGGTTCAACTGAGAAGGCATGACCTCAAACCTGTGGCTAGGGGATGGCTGGAGTTTATCCAACGCTCAATCATTCCCACTAGCAACCGGTCCGAAGTTACTATAGACCGGGCTATCATGATTCATAGCATCATGATTGGAGAGGAAGTAGAAGTTCATGAGGTTATAGCCCAAGAACTTTATAAGGTGGCGGACAAGTCCTCTACCTTGGCAAGGTTAGCCTTCCCTCATCTCATTTGTCACCTCTGTTATTCAGTTGGAATTAACATAGAAGGAGACATCCTCATTGATGAGGACAAGTGCATCACTAAGAAGAGGATGGAGCAAATAAGAGATCCCACTCATCATGAAATCCCTGAGATGCCTCAAGGGATGCACTTTCCTCCACAAAACTATTGGGATCAAATCAACACCTCCCTAGGAGAATTGAGTTCCAACATGGGACAACTAAGGGTGGAGCACCAAGAACATTCCATCCTCCTCCATGAAATTAGAGAAGATCAAAGAATCATGAGAGAGGAGCAACAAAGGCAAGGAAGAGACATTGAGGAGCTCAAGCACTCCATAAGATCTTCAAGAGGAAGAACAAGCCGCCATCACTAAGGTGGACCCGTTCTTTAATCTCCTTGTTCTTTATTTTTCTATTTTTCGAAAAATTATGCTTTATGTTTATTTATGTTTGTGTCTTATGATCATTAGTGTCTTAGTGTCTATGCCTTAAAGTTATGAATGTCCTATGAATCCATCACCTTTCTTGAATGAAAAATGTTCTTAATTGAAAAGGAGAAGAATTGCATGAATTTTAAATTTTATAACAGATTAATTATTTTGATGTGGTGGCAATACTTTGACTTCTGAATGTATGCTTGAACAGTGCATATGTCTTTTGAATTTGTTGTTCATGAATGTTGGCTCTTGAAAGAATGATGAAAAAGGAGACATGTTACTGAGGATCTGAAAAATCATAAAAATGATTCTTGAAGCAAGAAAAAGCAGTGAATTCAAAAAAAAAGAGAGTGTATGCGAAAAAAAAAGAAAAAACAAGCAGAAAAAGCCAATAGCCCTTTAAACCAAAAGGCAAGGGTAAAAATAAAGTCGTGATCCAAGGCAAAAAGAGTCACAATCTGAAAAGGTTCACCCAGTTATGTGTCTGTGGCATGTATGTATCTGGTGGTAATACTGGAAGACAGAGTGCTTTGGGCCACAGCCAAGACTCATAAAATAGCTGTGTTCAAGAATTATCATACTTAACTAGGAGAATCAATAACACTATCTGGATTCTGAGTTCCTATAGAAGCCAATCATTCTAAATTTCAAAGGATAAAGTGAGATGCCAAAACTGTTCAGAGGCAAAAAGCTAAAAGCCCCGCTCATCTAGTTAATACTGATCTTCATAGATGTTTTTGGAATTCATTGCATATTCTCTTATTTTTATCTTATTTGATTTTCAGTTGCTTGGGGACAAAGCAACAATTTAAGTTTGGTGTTGTGATGAGCGGATAATTTATACGCTTTTTGGCATTGTTTTTAGTATGTTTTAGTTAGTTTTTATTATATTTTTATTAGTTTTAAGTTAAAATTTACTTTTCTGGACTATGATTTTGTGTGTTTTTCTGTGATTGCAGGTATTTTCTGGCTGAAATTGAGGGACCTGAGCAAAAATTTGATTCAGAGGCTGAAAAGGACTGCAGATGCTGTTGGATTCTGACCTCCCTGCACTCGAAGTAAAATTTCTGGAGCTACAGAAGCCCCATTGGCGCGCTCTTAATTTTGTTGGAAGGTAGACATTCTGGGCTTTCCAGAAATGTATAATAGTCCATACTTTGCCCGAGATTTGATGGCCCAAACAGGCGTTCCAAGTCAGCTCAAGAATTATGGCGTTTAACGCCGGAACTGGCACAAGAATGGGAGTTAAACGCCCAAACGGGCACAAAAGCTGGCGTTTAGCTCCAAGAAAAGTCTCTACACATGAAAGCTTCAATGCTTAGCCCAAGCACACACCAAGTGGGCCCGGAAGTGGATTTTTATGTCATTTACTCATCTTTGTAAACCCTAAGCTACTAGTTCTCTAAAATTGGACCTTTTGCTATTGTATTTGATATATGGGGATCACTTTAGATCTTTAGATCATCTTTGGACGTCTAGTTCTTAGATCATGGGGGCTGGCCTCTCGACCATGCCTTGTAACACCCTAATATTCAAATCCTTATGCTCGAGTCATAAGTCAATGATATTACGGTGGTACGACTCTCAGGTGGATTTTTAATATATAAATATAGTTAATTTAGAAAGGAGTATTAATCGAGAAGCCTGAAAAGAGTAGAAATAAAATCGCGAAGACGTATCACTCACGTTTCGACAACGAAAAGTTAAACTGTGAAGCCAAAAGCGATAAACGGACAGGCATAAAGGAGATTAAGAGATAGATAACGGATAGATATATATAACATAAGTAATAGCCACTTGTCGCGACCCGCGAAGTTTAGGCCGGCTAGGGTACAGTATGAAAGTAGTTGACAACAGTACATCCTAATCTCTCCCAAAGGAAACATAAAAGCCTCTATAGGCAAGTTCCAAAAGAGTTCAACACATAATATAATCTTTTCAAAACAAAGGTGGAGAGATTCTAAGCAAAACACAAAGTAGAGAAAATAAATATCTTCGCCGTCTCTCAGACGAACCGCAGCTCACTTCTGAGCACCTGAACCTGTATCTGAAAAACAAGAGATATATACGGAATGAGAACCCCGGGCCCATGGGTTCCCAGTACGGTAAAAGTGCCAAATAAATACAATGCACTGCAATAAAAACTCACTAAGCATCCTAAACTCCTTTTCACCAAGTATCCAGCCTAGATTCTCACTAATACATAAATAGGCATTTGACGTAAGGGGATACTAAATCTAGTTCATATTACACATGTTTCCCAATTCGCTGATTCTTCCACGAATCAGACTCAGAAACATAAGCAAAACCATTACCAGTTGTTCTGCCTCAGCAACTCTATATCAATACATCATACCCTCGCCTGGAGCTAGTGAAAACACATCACTGCGTCTACCCAGGGGGCTCAAATGATCTCATTCAAAAATCATCATCATTATGCAATAGCATTATCAATTCATCTCATCAAGAACAACCCCCAACATCCACCGACACCATCATGAGGGATCTCTCAGTTGTACAAACACAAGCAATACAGACAAGTAATACACAAATAAGGTACAAGTAGAACAAGTAGCACGTAATCAGGTAACATAGCATATATGATATAGAAATCCAAAACAAATAGGCAAACCCGAACAATTCAAACATATGCAAATGATGTATGCCTGCCCTATGGCTGATGATATCATCTGTCGGTTATATAGCCAACCCGACACGTCCTGGTAGCTAACCATGGACAGAAACACCCCTTGCGGAGCAAGTAGGTTTGAGCTACAACCCCCTTGCTACTACCCGCTCAGCCCAGAGCCAGTGGAACAACCACTACTGCGGCTACTACCCAGGCGGGTGTTTAACAGCTCAACCTGGAGCCAGTGGAACAACCACTACTGCGGCTACTACCCAGGCGTCACAATCTCTGACCTGGAGCAAGTGGGACGAACCACAACCCTTGCTACTGCCCAGGTATCTTAAGCATCAACCCGGAGCAAGTGGGACGAACCACAACCCTTGCTACTGCTCAGGTATCTTAAACATTAACCCGGAGCAAGTGGGACGAACCACAACCCTTGCTACTGCCCAGGTATCTTAAGCATATATTCATTCAATCTCAATTCAAATTATCAATCTTCATTGTTATCAAATCTCAAACATTAACCTGGAGCAAGTGGAACGAACCCCAACCCTTACTACTACCCAGGTATCAGAGTTACATTCATTCAAAACTCCATAATTAACTCATTTATCATAAACATCCCTTTCCGTCTCATACCCGGAGCAAGTGGACAACGCCACTGCCTACTACCCGGGGTTACACATCACATTTCAACATTTTCCATTATTATCCATTCAACACATTCATTCATTAATCATATATGCATTTATACTCAGCCATAATCAATAATGGCTTTGCCGTGACCCGGCAATAACTCAGCCATCCGGCTCATGGTTCAATCAAGAACCAGCCTTTTATCAATAGATATAGCCCTTCGGCTCATGGCATACACGGTACTCCTACCGTCATCCTCCATATCTCATATAATCATCGTTGATCACCATTGATCATAACTTTTCCTCTTGCTTCACTCGCAAGTTACTACATCCCCTAGTTCCTTTCTTATTACTAAGCATATCATAATGATTTAATACATAAGGGGTGAGATTGGAGGCTTAGAAGTATGAGATTTGGCTCTTAGAACTCAAAAATCAACTTTGGCATGAAAGCAGGGCCATGCGTACGCGTACTCCACGCGCACGCATGGATGCCCACAAAGCTCATCGACGCGTATGCGTCATACACGCGGACGCGCGGATTGAAACACAGCCAGACGACGCGTAAGCGTCAGCCACGCGTACGCGTGGGTGCATTTGCGCCCCAGGCACAAAACTGGCACAACTCTGGCACAACTCTCGGGAAAATGGCTGGGCATTGGGTGCAGCGCATCGACGCGCACGCGCACACCACGCGCTCGCGTGGATGGTGCCTTCTCGAAGAACAACGCGTACGCGCCAAGTGCGCCTACGCGTGGAGGGTCATTCTGCTAAAAGAATTTCTAAGTTAAAAGCTGCAGAATTCACAGATTCAACCCCCAATCTTCCGACGGACATAACTTCCTCATTTTAAATCGTTTTTCACCCGTTCTTCGAACGGCATGGACATCCCGAATCCAATTTCATTTCTAAACAGATTTGGCACAAAACAGAGATCCGTAGTCCAAGTTATGTCCCGTCAAAGTATGCCCAAAAATCATGTTTTCATATAAAACCACAAAGTGCCATTTTCAAAACAAGCCATTTTCAACTCTTTTCAAAATCAACCAAAACATGCCAATTTCAACCCTTTTTGAAACCAATCAAAATATACCAAAATCAACATCAAGCCTCCTCAACTCATACATTAACACCTTACCACAATTCACAAAACCGCCATATAACCATCTTTACCCATTTCAAACAAATGGCTAAATTACAAACATATCAACATGTCATACATCCTTCCTCATCCCAATTTCCAACAATACTATTTCCAATCAACCATCATTATACATAACCAATATCGTACTCACTATCACGTGGTTTCACCCCCAAATCAACCTTAATCATTCCACAAGCATATATCACAACATACATATCTCTCATGCATTATCATACCATCAAGGCATCAATAATCATACTCACATATATGACCATATAATATATATCAACCAAAATCAAACATACTTCATCTATACAATTTCACCCAAAATTACCGATTTTCACACTTCAACTCGTCAAACCTCATTATTCAATAACCAACCCAATCATTCATATATTCATTATATGAAATTCATCCAATCACTTGTGTCATCATACAATGCACACATCAACTTACCTCCCTTACCTCTTTCCGGCCTCCGGCCCAAAATTTACGGCCTCCGGCCCAATTTCACAATTTAAATGCATAAACCACAAATTAATACTCATTACCCAATACATCAAATTTTCAATACACCAAGCATACAAGGCCACACAATTCTCAACCCAATCATCAATTCACATTACATACCAACTATGCATATTAGCATCAACCATTTACACAATCCAAACTTAATCCTAGGGGCATCTAGCCTAGGAATTCTCATCACACCACACGGTACTTAAATGAAACTTAAACCGTACCTCTTGTAGCCAAATCAATTGAGTCTCTTCTTTAGAAGTCTCCACCAACCTTAGCCCCAAGCCTCACCAAAGCTTCTCAAGCAACACCAATCTCCCAATTGTGCACCAAGATCATCAAATACACTAACATAACCAATATCACATACATACATCAACCTAGGGCTCATAAAGATGATAAATCACAAGGGTTTGAGCACTTCTTACCTCATCCCATATGAAGTAGGGATAGAACCCACTTAGAATCCATGTTGGAGTATCCCTAAACACCCAAAATCACAAGATTTCAACACTAACTTCCCAAAAACGTATAACAGTGGGAAAATTCGAAAACTGGGCAGATATGAATGGAATACTCACCATAAAACTTAGATAGAATTGTAGAGGATGAGAAGAGCGACGCGTGGCCGCAAACGGCTCGTCAATCGGAGCTCTGTAGCTCAAGTTATGGTGGTTTGAAGATCAAAGAGAGTTAGGTTTTCTCTCTTCTCTTCTCTCTTCTCTATTTCAGCGCCCCAACCTCTCCTTTAGGGTAAAATGAGCTGAAATGCTCATAACTAATGTTTATATATGTTGGATCTTGGGCCTACTTAGGCCCAGTTCACTTATTTTTGTCCGTTGGCCCAATTTTGGACCAAAACCTTTAAGATTAGCGCTCTAAATCGCACTTCAAATATTTCTACCTCCCCTAATTATAATTCCTCATTTCTTAATCTTATTTACTCATAATCAAGTTTTTCAGCTGCAGTACCAGACAGGTCTTAGCCGGTACTGCCGATCAAAATTTCACTGCGCGCTTTTACGCAGAAAACTATGTCTTCCGACTCGGAAAAATTCACTGAATCCAAATATCATGTTGAAATCATCAAATTCCAATCGCCAAATCTTCCAACCATATTCGCTCCTACTTAACTCATTATTTAATTAATTTTGGTTAGACCGGGTATTACATGCCTAGACCTTGTTCTTATGTATTTTCAACGGTGGAGTTTCTACACACCATAGATTAAGGTGTGGAGCTCTGCTGTACCTCGAGTATTAATGCAATTACTATTGTTCTTCTATTCAATTCAGCTTATTTTTGTTCTAAGATATCACTTTTTCCTCAACTTGATGAATGTGATGATCCGTGACACTCATCATCATTCTCACCTATGAACGTGTGCCTGACAACCACCTCCGTTCTACCTTAGATTGAGTGGATATCTCTTGGATTCCTTAATCAGAATCTTCGTGGTATAAGCTAGAATTGATGGCGGCATTCAAGAGAATCCAGAAGGTCTAAATCTTGTCTGTGGTATTCTGAGTAGGATTCGAGGATTGAATGACTGTGACGAGCTTCAAACTCCTGAAGGCTGGGCGTTAGTGACAGATGCAAAAGAATCACTGGATTCTATTCAAACCTGATTGAGAACCGACAGATGATTAGCCGTGCTGTGACAGAGCGCGTTGAACATTTTCACTAAGAGGACGGGACTGTAGCCATTGACAATGGTGATACCCAACATACAGCTTGCCATGGAAAGGAGTAAGAAGGATTGGATGAAGACAGTAGGAAAGCAGAGAGACGGAAGGGACAAAGCATCTCCATACGCTTATCTGAAATTCTCACTAATGAATTACATAAGTATCTCTATCTTTACTTTATGTTTTAGTTATCAATCATCCAAAACCATTTGAATCCGCCTGACTGAGATTTACAAGATGTCCATAGCTTGCTTCATACCAACAATCTCTGTGGGATCGACCCTTACTCGCGTAAGGTTTATTACTTGGACGACCCAGTGCACTTGCTGGTTAGTTGTGCGAAGTTGTGATAAAGAGTTGAGATTGCAATTGAGCGTACCATGTTGATGGCGCCATTGATGATCACAATTTCGTGCCCCAACCACAAACAAGGTTTAGACTTTCCGGATCTCAAGAATGCTGCCACTTGATTCTAGCTTATACCACGAAGGTTCTAATGTCACAGATTCGAATGCTCTGTTGTCAGCAGAGTTGATTCAGATCCATGGGTCAGAGACCAAAGAGAGTATACTCCAGCTGTCATCCAATAACTACGTTGAACATCATGTAGACCACTTTGTGGTTGTCGGGCATGCGGATATTGGCTAAGCGAGTAACGAAGATTGGGTGATTGTCACGGGTCACCCCTTTATTCTGACTTAACTAAATTAAGTATGAGAGTATATCTTGGAGGAGAAGTAGGCGTGAATTGAATAGAAAAACAATAATACTTGCATTAATACTCGAGGAACAGCAGAGCTCCTCACCTTAATCTGTGAGATGTAGAAACTCCACCGTTGGAAATTACATAAGATAAAGGTCTAGGCATGGCCGAATGGCTAGCCTCCCCAAATAGCATAATACATTCGAAATAGGGTTCAAAGACCTGATTAAAGGATAGAAAAGTGGTCCGAAGAAGTGAGTACAATAGTAATAAGTGCTATTTATACTAAACTAGTAAACTAGGTTTATAGAGAATTAGTAGATAGTGCAGAAATCCACTTTTGGGGCCCACTTGGTGTGTGTTTGGACTGAGCATTGAAGCTTTCACGTGCATAGGCTCTTCTTGGAGTTTAAACACCAGTTTCGGCATTTAACTCCAGCTTTGGTGCCAGTTCTGGCGTTTTACGCCAGAAAAGGGTCTCTAATGGGCGTTTGGATGCCAGTTTGGGCCATCAAATCTCAGGCAAAGTTTGGACTATTAGACATTGCTAGAAAGCCCAAGATGTCTACTTTCAAACGTAATTGAGAGCGTGCCAATTGGGCTTTTATAGCTCCAAAAAATCCACTTCGAGTGTAGGGAGGTCAGAATCCAACAACATCTACAGTCCTTCCTCAGCCTCTAAATCAGATTTTTGCTCAGGTCCCTCAATTTCAACCAAAAAATACCTGAAATCACAGAAAAACACATAAACTCATAGTAAAGTCCAGAAGTGTGATTTTTGCATAAAAACTAATAAAGATATACTAAAAAGTAACTAAAACATACTAGAAACTACCAAAAAACAATGCCAAAAAGCGAATAAATTATCCGCTCATCAGCCCTACAGAAGTGTTTCATGGAGTCCGACGATTTCACCATCTCTGCAAAACAGAAACCAAGAAAACAAGTCACAAACAGAAAAAGGCAAAATTCAACCACAAGGTAAAACTATAGAAAAGAAGTCGGCTACTACCCAGTTCAGCACGAAGAAGGGAAGGATCTCCTAGAAACTTCATCTTGTTGAGATGAGGGGGCTCTCCCCAGTTTTCCTCTAAAACATTCACAAAGGCCTGTTCGACCTCATCCAGACTCTCCCAAGAGTATTGGTGGCCGAAATTGTGATTCATACTTAAATTTTTGTTCGAAATTGATTCACAGGTAATGGCCCCAAAAACTTGGTGTTCAATACCATGGTCTAAACATAATTTCACAACTTCGCTCAACTAACCAGCAAGTGTACTGGGTCGTCAAATTAATAACCCTTACGTGAGTAAGGGTCGATCCCACAGAGATTGTTGGTATGAAGCAAGCTATGGTCATCTTGTAAATCTCAGTCAGGCGGATAATAAATGGTTATGGAGTTTTCGAATAATAATAATAAATAAACTGAAAATAAAGATAGAAATACTTATGTAGATTATCGACGGGAATTTCAGATAGGCGTATGAAGATGTCGTGCTCCTTCTGAATCTCTGCTTTCCTACTGCCTTCATCGACTCCTTCTTACTCCTTTCCATGGCAATCTGTATGTAGGGTATCACCGTTGTCAATGGCTACATCCCATCCTCTCAGTGAAAAAGGTCCAAATGCTCTGTCACGGCACGGCTAATCATCTGTCGATTCTCGATCATGTCGGAATTGAATCCTTTGATTCTTTTGCATTTGTCATCACGCCCAACAATAGCGAGTTTGAAGCTCGTCACAGTCATTCAATCCCGAAATCCTACTCGGAATACCACATACAAGGTTTAGACTTTCCGGATTCTCATGAATGCCGCCATCACTTCTAGCCTATACCACGAAGACTCTGATCTCACGGAATGGAAGGCTCGGTTATCAGGCGAGGGCAACCATGCGTCGTGCATCAGGAATCCAAGAGATACACACTCTAGCTTTCGCTTATAGAACGGAAGTGGTTGTCAGGCATTTGTTCATAGGGACGGATGATGATGAGTGTCACGGATCATCACATCCATCAGGTTAAAGTACGAGTAGTATCTTAGAACAGAAATAAGATTGAAGTTGAATAAAAGATAGTAGTAATTGCATTAAAACTCGAGGTACAGCAGAGCTCCACACCCTTAATCTATGGTGTGTAGAAACTCCACCGTTAAAAATACATAAGTGATGAAGGTTCAGGCATGGCCGAATGGCCAGCCCCCCAAAACATGATCAATAGTCTCCTAAGATGAATAATGGAATAAAATTGAGACCAAAGATGTAACGTGGTCAAAGGACACTAAATACAATAGTAAAATGTCTTATTTAGACTAGACTAGCTACTAGGGTTTACAGAAGTAAGTAATTGATGCAGAAATCCACATCCAGGGCCCATTTGGTGTGTGCTTGGGCTGAGCTTGAGCTTTACACGTGCAGAGGCTTCTTTTGGAGTTGAACGCCAAGTTGTAACGTGTTTTTGGCGTTCAACTCTAGTTCGTGACGTGTTTCTGGCGTTTGACTCCATAATGCAGCATGGACTTGGCATTGAGCGCCAGTTTACGTCATCTAATCACGAATAAAGTATGAACTATTATATATTTCTAGAAAGCTCTGGATGTTTACTTTCCAACAACGTTAAGAGCGCGCCATTTGGAGTTATATAGCTCCAGAAAATCCATTTCGAGTGCAGGGAGGTCAGAATCCAACAGCATCAGCAGTCCTTTGTCAGCCTTTTATCAGAATTTTGCTCAGGTCCCTCAATTTCAGCCAAAAAATACCTGAAATCATAGAAAAACACACAAACACATAGTAAAGTCCAGAAATGTGAATTTAGCATAAAAACTAATGAAAACATCCCTAAAAGTAACTAGATCATACTAAAAACTATTTAAAAATAATGCCAAAAAGCGTATAAATTATCCGCTCATCACAACACCAAACTTAAATTGTTGCTTGTCCCCAAGCAACTGAAAATCAATTAGGATAAAAAGAAGAGAATATACTATAAATTCAAGAATATCAATGAATATTAGTCCTAATTAGATGAGCGGGACTTGTAGCTTTTTGCCTCTGAACAGTTTTGGCATCTCACTTTTTCCTTTGAAGTTTAGAATGATTGGAATCTATAGGAAGTTTAGAATTTTAGATAGTGTTATTGCTTCTCCTAGTTAAGTGTGTTGATTCTTGAACATAGCTACTTTTATGAGTCTTGGCCGTGGCCCTAACCACTTTGTTTTCCAGTATTACCACCGGATACATAAATGCCACAGACACATAGCTGGGTGAACCTTTTCAGATTGTGACTCAGCTTTGCTAAAGTTCCCAGTTAGAGGTGTCCAGAGTTCTTAAGCACACTCTTTTTGCTTTGGATCATGACTTTAACCACTCAGTCTCAAGCTTTTCACTTGGACTTGCATGCCACAAGCACATGGTTAGGGACAGCTTGATTTAGCCGCTTAGGCCTGGATTTTATTTCCTTGGGCCCTCCTATCCATTGATGCTCAAAGCCTTGGATCTTTTTTTTACTCTTGCCTTTTGGTTTTAAGGGCTATTGGCTTTTTCTGCTTGCTTTTTCTTTTTCTTTCTAAAATTTTTTTTTGCCATTTTTTTTCGCAAGCTTTTGCTTTTTCACTGTTTTTTCTTGCTTCAAGAATCAAAATTATGATTTTTCAGATTGTCAATAACATTCACTTTGTTCATCATTCTTTCAAGAGCCAACAATTTTAACATTCATAAACAACAAAATCAAAATTATGCAATGTTCAAGCATTCATTCAGAAAACAAAAAGTATTGTCACCATATCAATATAATTACACTAAATTCAAGGATAATTTCGAAATTCATGTACTTCTTGTTCTTTTGAATTAGAAACATTTTTCATTTAAGAGAGGTGAAGGATTCATGGAATTTTTCATATCCTTAAGACATAGTTACTACATACTAATGATCATGAATTAGAGACACAAAACATAAACAAACATATAGCATAAATTTGAAAAAACAGAAAGAAAATAAGAACAAGGAATGAGTCCACCTTAGTGATGGTGGCGCTTTCTTCTTGAAGAACCAATTATGTCCTTGAGTTCTTCTATGTCTCTTCCTTGCCTTTGTTGCTCCTCCCTCATTGCTCTTTGATCTTCTCTAATTTCATGGAGAATGATGGATTGCTCTTGATGTTCCACCCTTAATTGATCCATATTGTAACTCAAATCTTCTATAGAAGTATTGAGTTGTTCCCAATAGTTGTTGGGAGGAAAGTGCATCCCTTGAGGCATCTCCGGGATTTCTTGGTGATGAGCTTCCTCATGCATCTTTTGGGTTCTATGAGTGGGCTCTCTTGTTTGCTCCATCCTTTTCTTAGTGATGGGCTTGTCCTCCTCAATGGGGATGTCTCCTTCTATGATGACTCCAACTGAGTAACGTAGATGGCGAATAAGATGAGGAAAAGCTAGCCTTGCCAAGGTAGAGGGCTTTTCGGCTATTTTGTAGAATTCAAGGGAGATGACTTCATGAACTTCTACTTTCTCTCCATTCATGATACTATAAATCATGATGGCCCGATCCACAGTAACTTCAGATCGGTTGCTAGTGGGGATGATGGAGCGTTGGATGAACTCCAACCATCCTCTAGCCACAGGTTTGAGGTCCAGTCTTCTTAATTGAACCGACTTGCCTTTGGAGTCTCTTTTCCATTGAGCTCCTTCAACACATATGTCCATAAGGACTTGGTCCAACCTTTCATCAAAGTTGACCCTTCTTGTGTAGGGGTGTGCATCTCCTTGCATCATGGGCAAGTTGAATGCCAACCTCACATTTTCCAGGCTAAAATCTAAGTATTTCCCCCGAACCATTGTAAGATAGTTCTTTGGATTCGGGTTCATACTTTGATCATGGTTCCTAGTGATCGATGCATTGGCATAGAACTCTTGAACCATTAAGATTCCGACTTGTTGAATGGGGTTAGTCAGAACTTCCCAACTTCTTCTTTGGATCTCATGTCGGATCTCCAAAAACTCATTTTTCTTGAGCTTGAAAGGGACCTCAGGGATCACCTTCTTCTTGGTCACAACATCATAGAAGTAGTGTTGATGGGCTTTGGAGATGAATCTCTCCATCTCCCATGACTCGGAGGTGGAAGCTTGTCTTCCCTTTCCCTTTTTTAGAGGTTTCTCCGGTCTTAGGTGCCATAGGTGGTTATGGAAAAACAAAAAACTATGCTTTTTACCACACCAAACTTAGAATATTGCTCGCCCTCGAGCAAAAGAAGAAAGAATAGATGAAGAAAAAGAAGATATGGAGGAGATGGAGAGAAGTTTGTGTTTCGGCCAAGGAGGAGAAGAGAGGGTTGTGTTGTGTGAAAATGAAGAAGAATGGAGGGGTACTTATAGTAGAGGGAGAGGGGTTAAGTTTCGGCCATATTGGGTGGGTTGGGTGGGAAAAGGGATTTTGAATTTTTAAGGTAGGTAGGGTTTATGGGAAAGAGTGGAAGGATGTGAGTGGTGAAGGGGGGTAATTGGAAAGGGAGATTGAGGTGATTGGTGATGGTTTTTTTTTTAGAAGAGTGTTTATGGGGAAGAGAGTTTGAATGTGAAGAAGAGGAGAGAAGGTGAGTTAAGGTAGGTGGAGATCCTGTGGGGTCCACAGATCCTGAGGTGTCAAAGATTTACATCCCTGCACCAATTAGGCATGTAAAATGCCATTGCATACAATTCAGGCGTTTAAATCCCGAAGTGATGCTTATGTTGGGCATTCAACGCCCAATTGCAGCATGTTTCTGGCGTTGAACGCCAGTTCCATGCTTGTTTCTGGCGTTCAGCACCAGCTCTCCTCAGGGTATATTCCTGGCGTTCAAACGCCAGGATGCTGCTTATTTCTGGCGTTCAACGCCAGATCCATGCTCTGTTTTGGCATTGAACGCCAGCCAGATGCTCCTTACTGGTGTTTGAACGCCAGTAAGTCCTTCCTCCAGGGTGTGATTTTTCTTCTGCTGTTTTTGATTCTGTTTTTAATTTTAGTATTTTTTTCGTGACTCCACATGATCATGAACCTAATAAAACATTTAAGAACAATAAAAGAAAAATAAAATTAGATAAAAAAAATTGGGTTGCCTCCCAATAAGCGCTTCTTTAATGTCAATAGCTTGACAGTGGGCTCTCATGGAGCCACACAGGTAATCAGGTCAATGTTGTAGACTCCCAACACCAAACTTAGAGTTTGGATGTGGGGATTCAACACCAAACTTAGAGTTTGGCTGAGGCCTCTCAACACTAAACTTAGAGTTTGATTGTAGGGGCTTTATTTGACTCTGTACCGAGAGAAGCTTTTCATGCTTCCTCTCCATGGTTGTAGAGGAAGATCCTTGAGCTTTAAACACAAGGTAGTCCCCATTTAATTGAAGGACTAGTTCTCCTTTGTCAACATCAATCACAGCTCCTGCTATGGCTAGGAAGGGTCTTCCAAGAATGATGCATTCATCCTCCTCCTTCCTAGTGTCTAAGATTATGAAATCATCAGGGATGTAAAGGCCTTTAACCTTCACTAATACGTCCTCTACTAATCCATAAGCTTGTCTTACTGACTTATCTGCCATTTGTAATGAGAACATGACAGGTTGTACCTCAATGATTCCCAGCTTCTCCATTACAAAGAGTAGCATAAGATTTATACCTGACCCTAGGTCACACAGAGCTTTTTCAAAGATCATGGTGCCTATGGTGCAGGGTATTACGAATTTGCAAGGATCTTGTCTCTTTTGAGGTAAAGTTTGCTGAACCCATGTATCTAGTTCACTAATGAGCAAGGGAGGTTCACCTTCCCAAGTCTCAATACCAAATAACTTGGCATTCAGCTTCATGATAGCTCCTAAATATTGAGCAACTTGCTCTCCAGTTACATCTTCATCCTCTTCAGAGCTCATGAATGGTAGAAGGAGGTTTAATGGGATCTCTATGGTCTCTATATGAGCCTCAGATTCCCTTGGGTCCTCAATAGGGAACTCCTTCTTGCTTGAGAGACGTCCCATGAGGTCTTCCTCATTGGGATTCACGTCCTCTCCTTCCTCTCTAGGTTCGGCCATATTGATTATATCAATGGCCTTGCACTCTCTTTTTGGATTCTCTTCAGTATTGCTTGGGAGAGTACTAGGAGGAGTTTCAGTGATTTTCTTACTCAGCTGGCCCACTTGTGCCTCCAGATTTCTAATGGAGGACCTTGTTTCACTCATGAAACTTAAAGTGGCCTTGGACAGATCAGAGACTAAGTTTGCTAAGTTAGAGGTGCTCTGTTCAGAATTCTCTGTCTGTTGCTGAGAAGATGATGGATAAGGCTTGATATTGCTGAGCCTATTTCTTCCACCATTATTAAAGCCTTGTTGAGGCTTTTGTTGATCCTTCCATGAGAAATTTGGATGATTTATCCATGATGAATTATAGGTGTTTCCATAAGGTTCACCCATATAATTTACCTCTGCTATTGCAGGGTTCTCAGGATCATAAGCTTCTTCTTCAGAAGATGCCTCTTTAGTACTGTTGGAAGCATTTTGCCATCCATTCAGACTTTGAGAAATCATGTTGACTTGCTGAGTCAACATTTTGTTCTGAGCCAATATGGCATTCAGAGCATCAATTTCAAGAACTCCCCTTTCTTTGAGGCGTCCCATTATTCACGGAATTCCTCTCAGAAGTGTACATGAACTAGTTATTTGCAACCATGTCAATAAGTTCTTGAGCTTCTGCAGACGTTTTCTTTAGGTGAATGGATCCACCTGCAGAATGGTCCAGTGACATCCTAGAGAACTCAGATAGACCATAATAGAATATATCTATCATGGTCAATTCTGAAAACATGTCAGAAGGACATCTTTTGGTCATCTGTTTGTATCTTTCCTAAGCTTCATAGAGGGATTCACCATCTTTTTGTTTGAAGGTCTGAACATCCACTCTAAGCTTGCTCAGCTTTTGAGGAGGAAAGAAATTATCCAAGAAGGCCGTGACCAGCTTATCCCAGGAGTCCAGGCTATCCTTAGGTTGAGAGTCCAACCATGCTCTAGCTCTGTCTCTTACAGCAAAAGGGAAAAGCATGAGCCTGTAGACTTCAGGATCTACTCCATTAGTCTTAACAGTCTCACAGATCTGCAAGAACTCAGTTAAGAACTGGTAGGGATCTTCTGATGGAAGTCAATGAAACTTGCAGTTTTGTTGCATTAGAGCAACTAATTGAGGTTTAAACTCAAAATTGTTTGCTCCAATGGCAGGAATTGAGATGCTTCTTCCATCAAACTTGGAAGTAGGTGTAGTATAATCACCAAGCATCCTCCTTGCATTATTGTTGTTGGGTTCGGCTGCCATATCCTTTTCTTGTTCGAAAATTTCAGCAAGGTTGTCTCTGGATTGTTGTAATTTAGTTTCTCTTAGTTTCCTCTTTAGAGTCCTTTCAGGTTTTTGAAAAAATATTTTAAAGGATTTTCGTAAATTAATAAGAAAAATGAAAAAGATTTGATTTTTGAAAAAGTTTTAAAAAGGTAAGATTTTTTAAAATTTGAAAATTTGACTTGACTTACAAGAAACAACTAATTTTAAAAATTTTTGACTAAGTCAACCCAAATTTTCAAATTTTTTAGAGAAAAAAGGAAAAGATATTTATTTTTTTTTATTTTTGAATTTTTAATTATGAGAGAGAAAAACACAAATATGACCCAAACATGAAAATTTTGGATCAAACACATAATGCATGCAAGAACATTATGAATGTCAAGATGAACACCAAGAACACTTTGAAGATCATGATGAACATCAAGAACATATTTTTGAAAAAATTTTTATGCAAAGAAAACATGCAAGACACCAAACTTAGAAATCTTTAATGCTTAGACAATATGAATGCATAAATGCATATGAAAAACAACAAAGAACACAAAACAAGAAAACATCAAGATCAAACAAGTAGACTTACCAAGAACCACTTGAAGATCATGAAGAACACTATGAATGCATGAATTTTTTCGAAAAATGCAAGAACAATATGAATATGCAATTGACACCAAACTTAAAACATGATACAAGACTCAAACAAGAAACAAATTTTTTTTTATTTTATTTTTATGATTTTATAATTTTTTTTGTATTTTATTTTATTTTTTTCGAAAACATATAGGAAAAAGGAAGTAATGAATTCAAAGTCCTCAATCAAAATTCCCTGAATAATACCAGGTTAGTCTAAAGCTTGATGGCCAGACAAGCTTCAGCATACTATTTTGAAACTCTAGAATTCATTCTTAAAAATTTAGAATGATTTTCGAAAATAAAACAAAAAGAAAATTACCTAATCTGAGCAACAAGATGAACCGTCAGTTGTCCAAACTCGAACAATCCCCGGCAACGGCGCCAAAAACTTGGTGGACGAAATTGTGATTCATACTTAAATTGTTGTTCGAAATTGATTCCCAAGTAATGGCCCCAAAAACTTGGTGCTCAATACCATGGTCTAAACATAAGTTCACAACTTCGCTCAACTAACCAGCAAGTGTACTGGGTCGTCCAAGTAATAAACCTTACGTGAGTAAGGGCCGATCCCACAGAGATTGTTGGTATGAAGCAAGCTATGGTCATCTTGTAAATCTCAGTCAAGCGGATAATAAATGGTTATGGAGTTTTCGAATAATAATAATAAATAAACTGAAAATAAAGATAGAAATACTTATGTAGATCATTGATGGGAGATTCAAATAGGCGTATGAAGATGTTGTGCTCCTTCTGAATCTCTGCTTTCCTACTGCCTTCATCCAATCCTTCTTACTCCTTTCCATGGCAAGCTGTATGTAGGGCATCACCGTTGTCAATGGCTACATCCCATCCTCTCAGTGAAAAAGGTCCAAATGCTCTGTCACGGCACGTCTAATCATCTGTCGGTTCTCGATCATGTCGAAATAGAATCCCTTGATTCTTTTGCGTTTGTCATCACACCCAATAATCGCGAGTTTGAAGCTCGTCACAGTCATTCAATCCCAGAATCCTACTCGGAATACCACAGATAAGGTTTAGACTTTCCAGATTCTCATGAATGCCGCCATCAATTCTAGCTTATACCACGAAGACTCTGATCTCACGAAATGGAAGGCTTGGTTGTCAGGCGAGGGCAACCATGCGTCGTGCATCAGGAATCCAAGAGATACACACTCTAGCTTTCGCTTGTAGAACGGAAGTGGTTGTCAGGCACGCGTTCATAGGGACGGATGATGATGAGTGTCACGGATCATCACATCCATCAGGTTGAAGTACGAGTAGTATATTAGAACAGAAATAAGATTGAATTTGAATAAAAGATAGTAGTAATTGCATTAAAACTCGAGGTACAGCAGAGCTCCACACCCTTAATCTATGGTGTGTAGAAACTCCACCGTTGAAAATACATAAGTGATGAAGGTTCAGGCATGGCCGAATGGCCAGCCCCCTAAAATGTGATCAATAGTCTCCTAAGATGAATAATAGAATAAAACTGAGACCAAAGATGTAACATGGTCAAAGGAAACTGAATACAATAGTAAAATGTCTTATTTATACTAGACTAGCTACTAAGGTTTACAGAAGTAAGTAATTGATGCAGAAATCCACTTTCGGGGCCCACTTGGTGTGTGCTTTGGCTAAGCTTGAGCTTTACACGTGCAGAGGCTTCTTTTGGAGTTGAACGCGAAGTTATAACGTATTTTTGGCATTCAACTCTGGTTCGTGACGTGTTTCTAGTGTTTGACTCCAGAATGCAGCATGGAACTGGCGTTGAGCGCCAGTTTACATCATCTAATCACGAATAAAGTATGAACTATTATATATTGTTGGAAAGCTCTGGATGTCTAATGTCCAACGCCATTGAGAGCGCGCCATTTGAAGTTCTGTAGCTCCATAAAATCCATTTCGAGTGTAGGGAGGTCAGAATCCAACAGCATCAGCAGTCCTTTGTCAGCCTTTTATCAGAGTTTTGCTCAGGTCCCTCAATTTCAGCCAGAAAATACCTGAAATCACAGAAAAACACACAAACTCATAGTAAAGTCCAGAAATGTCAATTTAGCATAAAAACTAATGAAAACATCCCTAAAAGTAACTAGATCATACTAAAAACTATCTAAGAATAATGCCAAAAAGCGTATAAATTATCCGCTCATCAAGTATTTAGTCACTACTACATTTTCTTGCCAACATAAAGGGAAGGCGGGCTCATTGTTCTCATCCAAGAAAAAGAGGGTGAACACCCTCAACAGCTCGAATCTTGAAATAGTAATTCTTAAAGTCCTTAAAAGACTCATCATACATAGAAAAAACTTTCTTCCCTTGGGTAGCTCGGAAAGAAATCCAAGAAGTTTTCTTCTTAGCTACCCCAGGCTTTGTCAACATAAAGAGATGCAGAAAGAGATTTATGGTGGGACAGACACCCAATTCTCGACACAACAACTGGAAGATCTTTATGAAACCCCATGAGTTTGGATAGAGTTGAGAAGCGGCTACATTGCAGGACCACAACAGCTCGGTCTTGAAAGCGGTGAAAGGGACGGTGATATTCAATTGACTAAAAAATTAGTTGTACGCATAGAAAAAGGGCCGTTCCCCCTGAGTCAAAGAGGGAAAGCTAAGCCTCTCCTCAGGGTTAGGCGATACCAACTCATAATTTTTCTCCTCATCCCTATTACTACAAATGCTATGAAACCTCCTAAGTCGCACGCAGTACTCAGGATCAGCCATGGTAACGCACATCAATACTATGGAGTCTAGCCAGTGAGACATCCATTCAGGAATCTTAGTAGACATCTCAACAATATTTTTGCGGGAAGACATAGGCCAACTATTCCTACAATAAGAAAAAGAGAAAAAAGAAAAAATGGGTTACTGCCAAACAACTGGGGCAAGTATGGAGACAACTCAGACAAAGAAAGTAAACAGTAAGTATCAGATACGACAGTAAAAGGGAAGCCCCAAGACTCATACTAAAGCCCAGGGGCACCCTTTGGAAGCAACAACAAGGCAAGAACCCAGAAAAAGGGGAAGTCGATAGTCTACGCCCTAACACCTCTCAATAGAGAGATCAAATCTTTTCTGGTAACATCACTTTATACAAACAGCAAAGAAAGCCATCATCATCAAACAGACCACACAAAAATTCATCAAAAGCTACAAACTTTCTATACCAACAGTTCAAACAAAAGCCCTGTGCAAGAGGAGGCCATTAACAGAGGCCTAGAGCGGGGTTCGGAATTTATCTCAAAATAAGATTGGCGTTGTAAGTATAGTTCCAAGCTCAACAATTGACCAATATCAAATTCAGTTCAAGATAATGTCACAATTCAAACAAAAATTAACCGAGAGTATTTAGACTCCCGGGTCGTTCTCCCTAGGAACTAGTGACAACAAGTGCATACAATTTTGGTTGTGGAAAGCAAGGGATGTTTTCAATGAAGAAGTAAGCAATAAAGGAATTAAAGAACAAGGCAAAATTGAAATTAAGAAACTAATAAAGGAATAAAAGAACTATGTATGAAATATAAACAAGTAAGACTATAAAGTGATGAAAATGTGATTTAAGACATAAATGAAACCTTGACTTTGGATGAGTTATGGAATCCCTTCCTTGCCATAACCACAACTATTATAATTTTGATGGATTAATCTCACTAAGTCAACCCATAACATCGAAGGATAAGTCAAGTGAGCATAATTGTCTTAATCCACAAATCCTAGCTAACTTACTAATTACCTTAGTAAAAAGCTAGCGTTAGTGGAAACAATAACAACTAATAACCCAAGAATTATCACTAAATGTTGGACATTATGGCTCTAGTAATCCATATACTCATTTTCCCAAACCAAGGGGTGGAAATCTATCCCATAACTAAGATTGGCATTTTATCAAATACATAGAGGGCATAAACATAAAACATGGTAAAATTAGGAAAATGGTAAAAGCTATGAACCATAAATGATCAAAACCAATAAAGGCAACTCAACCAAACATATAAAAGCCATCAAACATCAAATTAAACAACTAGGAATCAAAATTGCAAGACAAAGTAAATGTTGACAAAAGAGAGTAAAATATATGAAAGTGTAGAACAAGTAGTATAATTGAAAGAGAAATTAAAGAAATACTTACGATGCAATTGCTAGAATCCAAAATCAACTTGAAGTATAAAATTCTACAAAACCCTAATTAAGAATCATAAGAGAGAAAACCTAAAACTATACTACGCTACTCCTACTCCTACTATGTGTTTTTTCTATTCTAAGATGGCTCTCTTGTCAAGTGTTGAATTCCCCTTGATATAACACTCTAATTCAGCCTTCAAGCCCTCCAAAATGGGCCAAGAGGCCTAAGAAATCGCAAAGCATGTGTTTCATTATTAAAATCACGTACAGGGACCTGTGCGAATGCACAGATGTGTGCGTCTGCACACTTGGCTGAAAATCCTCCTGTACTTGTGTGTACGCACATGTCGTTGTGTGTGCTTTTCCTTGTTTTCTTCATGTGTTCTCCCTTGTACATGTTTCCTTCCACTTTTGGCCTTCCATTCTTGCCTCTAAGGCCTGAAATCACTCAACAAACATGTCATGGCATCAAATGGAATAAAAGTGGAATTAAATTGCTCATTTTAAACACAAAATCGCATGTTTTCACATTTAGGTTCAATTTAGGGATCAAACACAAAAGTATGCTATTTTAGAGAATAAGTGTGAGCTTATATGATGAAATCCATCCAATTCAAGCTAAAATATATCGTCAAATATGGACTCATCAATTCTCCCACACTTAAACAATAGCATGTCCTCATGCTAAACCAGGTAAGGAGAATGATCAAAAGGGAAACAACTTATTGAATGCAACTATCAATATGCCTGCAAGTATGTTGATATATTATATATAACCATATATACTATCGTAGCCTATTGAATTGGTGAAAATAAACAATCAAATTTCCAAGCAAATATATGGACATTTAGGGTTAAGCTAGGAAATAATCCAATACACTCAAAATCTAAAGAATTGATTTACTCATCAAAATGAAGCAACTTGCAAGAATACATGATAAGAATTATGGAAACATAGAGTTGAGTGATCGAACCCTCACTAGGTATGTATATACTCTCAACGCTCGGTATTTTAGGGTTTAATCACTCAAGTCTCCTCCTAATCAGGTTTTTAAGGTTTTGTTTTTCATCTAACAATCAACAAATATGTGATGCATGAGTACAAGTATCATGAGGTCTTTAGAGGGTTGTAATGGGGTTAGGGTTAAGGTAGGATAAATATGGCTAAGTGGACTAAGGAATTGGGTCTTTGATTAGCTCAAGTGTCCAACTCAACCAAATAACCAAATATGCACCCTAACTTCCCATAATCACACTTTTTATACACATTCATGCATCTTTTTCATCCAAATCCACATATGCATTTCTTATTCATCATTTTTTTTCTTTGGGATGTCTTTTGTCCCATATATTATTATTATTATTATTATTATTATTATTATTATTATTATTATTATTATTATTATTATTATTATTATTATTATTTTCATTTCATTTTTCATTTTTTTTCTTTTTCTAGGACAAATGCATATGGTTAAAGAAAATTGATGATACATGAATGTGCACCCATTTTCCAATTTTTTTTCCATGCATACTGACGAATGGATTTTTGACGGTTTAGAATTTCACTAATAAAATCTCGTTGTAAAGTATAGTTTCTAAACCAAACAATAATCCTTTCATACAAAAAGTTGTTTGTCACTAGTACAAACCCCTAAAATTTATAAACCGAAGTATTCAAACCTCGGGTCGTTCTCCCTAGGAATTACAATAAAGTGTCTTATTATTGGTTGTGAGTTATAATTGGGGTTTTTAAGATTTTGGACAAGAAATATAAATGGCAAAGAAAATAAACTAACAACTAACAACGCTCTTGGCAAGATATGAGAATTAGAAGTCCTATCCTAATTATCCTCTTCAATTGTGATAACAAATTGTCCATTGCTCCCACTTAGTTAACCTCTAACCATGGAGGAAAGTCAAGTGGATGAATCAATTTGATTCCTCAAGTCCTAATCAACTCCTAAAGGAAAGACTAGCTTTAGAGGCATTCAAATTAATTAGCAACTTCTAATTATCAATCAACAAAGGAATTAGATAACTCAAGAGTCACTAATTACTCTACCAAAGCCAAGAGGAACAAAACCTACACTAAAATCCAACCAAGCATTTCATCAAACACTTGGAAGGCACAAAAGAAAAGCAAAGCAAATTGACAACAAGAATAGAATCTAACAACATTTATTGAAAGGAATTAACAACAACAATCAAAAGAAACACATTTATTAGGAATTACCTTTTATTGAATTGGAAGAAAGTAAAGGGAACAACACTAGATCTATAACAAAATACAAGAACAACATAAAGGAAATTGCAATAAAAGAATGGAAGAAGAATCAATGTAACAACAAGGAATTGAGAAGATAGAAGTAGAAGAAGATGAATCTAAATCTAGACCTAAGAACTAAACCTAATCCTAATTCTAGAGAGAAGTGAGAGCCTCTCTCTCTAAAACTCTAAAACTAATCCTCTAACTAAAACTAATGACTAAAATTCCTTCTTGGTTCAAAAGTGATCCTTCCCCTTAATCCTTCATCCTTTTATTCCTTTCCCTTAGCAATTTGGTGCCAAAATTGGGTTCAGAAACCCTCTCAAATCGCCAGGCACGTGTTGCATTAGTGAGGTCATGTGCCATCATCGGCGTGTGCGCGCACGGTACGCGTGCGCGTCCTTGGCCTGTTTCGCAATGTGCGCGCGAGCGCCTTGTGCGCGTGCGCGTGCATGGCTGACTTTGCTTCTTTGACTTTTTATGCTTCTCTCCACTTGTATGCTTCCTTCCTTGCTTCCTTTGATCCATGCCTAGCCTATTTCATCCTGAGATTACTAACAAACACATCAAGGCATCTTATGGAATCAAAGAAGAAATAGAATTCATCAAAATAAGGCTTAAAAAGCATGTTTTTACACTTAAGCACAAATAAGGGAGAGATAATAAAACCATGCTAATTCCTAGGCTCAATGTGACAAAAGGTTATGAAAATGCTCTAAATTCAATACAAAACAAACCGTCAAATTGGGGTTTGTCAACCTCCCCACACTTAAACCTTAGCATGTCCTCATGCTAAATTAAGAAGGAACTAAGGGTTATGACATTTATTGAATGCAACTAAACTATATGAGTCCTATCTAAATGCAATTATCTAAAGCAATTGGAAATGCTTAGTTCAAATAAATCAATTCCCAAGAGACATGCATAAGCACAAGAGCTAGGCATATAGGAACTAAGTCCACACCACAATTGTATTGAATTGTCATAAAGAGTTCAAACTCGCAAGAATATAGATAATATGGGTGAACACATTTGATTGAACCTTTGAACCCTCACCGGATGTGTATCCGCTCTATTCACTCAAGTGTTTAAGGGTTAATTCACTCAATTCTCTTCTAATCATGTTTTCCAAACTTTGATTTTCTTCTAACAATCGACACTTATTCAATGCATGCATACATTCATCATGAGGTCTTTCATTTAGGTTGTAATGGGGTTAGGGTCAAGGTAGGATCATTTATGGTTAAGTGGACTAGGATTTGAATCTTTGATTAGCATAGACTTTCCCACCTAACCTACATAATGACCTATACAAATGCAAACTATTCTAACCACCCATTCTTCACTTTTTCTTATATACTCATGCATTCTTATTTCTTGATCCATAACACCTATGCATTGATTCCTTTTTGTTGACTTCACTTTGGGGCATTTTGTCCCCTCTTTATTATATATATATTTTTTCCTTTTTCATCATCATTTTTTTTTCTCTTTTATTTTCTTTTCATTCATTTTTTTTTCTTTTTTTTATATATTGTTTTTCTTTTTCTTCTTTCAAACTATATACAAGAACATCAATGCATAAGGTCTCTACATTTAATCAATACATGAATATGTACCCAATTCCTAAACATGAAAGTGTACTACCCCTTTTATCCTATCTAATGTTCCCAAGCCTCACCAATCTTGAATAATAAACACTCTCACTAGCCTAGACTAATCAAAGATCCAAACAAGGACTTTTCATTGGTTTTCCTCCTTGGGCTTGTAATGAGCTAAATTGAGAATAAGTTGGTTAAGCATAGGCTCAAAATTGGCTAACAATGGAGAGTAAAAGGTTGGCTATTTGGGTAAATGGCGAATGAAATAATGGCCTCAATCATATAAATGTACAAACACAAGAAATAAGTGGATATATAGAATCAAGCAAATCAAGGATCACAATCATAGAAAGAGAACAATTTCACACAAGAATGGAAAATAAGTGGTTATAAAATGTAACCACATCAATAGGCTCAAGTCTCACAAGCTTGTGTTCTCAATTCAATACATGCTTCACAAAGTATGAAATTCAAGCAAGTTTCACCAAAAATTTTCTTTCAATCAATTGGGTTAATGCCCTATATTTAAACTTCTTGAAAAATCTCAATGTTTGACTAAGCATTGTTGTGATTGAAACATTCAAAAATTTTCTTAGTTCACCATTTCCTTTTTCACTTAAAACCAATATATTATGCAAAAAGGGTGACTAAATATTTGCAATCCAAAGTATGATTTCTAATCACAACTACAAATTAAAAACAAAGATAAACAAAATGTATAAAGAAGAATCCAACTAAAGGTACGGAATCTATCATCCAAAATATCTAAAAATATCCAAAAGCATCAAAATATCTAAAATCCAAAATAAGCAATAAAAGTATCCAAAGCAAACTATAAATGCATCAAAATATATACAAAGATGTGCAAAATAAGATAACTAGGCCGAAAAGTTCACCGGTTCCCAAATAATGCTACCGGTGCCCTCCCCACACTTAAAATCAAGCATCGTCCTCGATGCTAAACCGGAGGATCAGTGGGAGGTACAACGATAGGCTCTGGCTCTGACTGTGGCTGTGGGACCGGCTCCTCACGAGTCTGTGGTGGCTCTGTAGTGTCAGGGGCATCCTGCTGAACTGATGCCTCCGCATCCTCCCCCTGATGATCCTGCTCATCGGAGGCCGGAGAATCGGGAAGCGGAGGTAGCTCAGCACCCAAAGAAATAAGTGCCTGGTCCATCCGATCTAATCGGCGTCTGACACAGCGTCGCTCGTGCTCTAAAAACCGGAAAAGACGCTGGACCAAGAGATAGGTAGGCTCAGGTGCTGCTGGTGGATCTGTAGATGATGAGGGAGCTGCGACTGTAGAGGATGATGGGGCAGCTGTAGGGGCTGATGGTGAAGGTGTCCCGATGACAGCTCTAGCCCGAGAGCGGCGTCTAGCAGGTGGTCTCTCATGCACCCAACCTCCCCAGGGGATAGTAACCTCCCTGTCATCTGCATCAGGGGGTGGTGGCCGCACATCATCGTCCAGCCATGGGACCTCAGCTAGGGCCGCCATACTCGTGACCAATGTAGAAAATGGAAGTAGGCCACGAATATGCGCCCGCCACATGCACTGTCTAATAAGTCTAGGGAAAGATACATCCTTCCCCTCCATGACACATCCAATCAGTAGGAGCATCTCCATGGGGATCTCAGAGAAATGGGTGGTAGGCAAGACGTAGTGGGCGAAGATCATCTGCCAAGTCCTGGCCTCCCTAGTCAAATGAGTAAACAATATCCCCTTAGGCTTGGTGTTGCCCGCATCCATAACCCATGCAGCATCCGGTATCCCAATCACGCGCCTAAGCGCCTCATAGTCAAAGGTCATGGTATGGATGGCTATCTCAGCCTGCTGATGGGCACACAGGTCATCCGGAATGTGTCGGCAATGTAATGCCTCCTCAATGGCAGTCTCGGTGACCATAATCTCTCTACCCCGCACCTGAACCGAATCCAAGGTCGGACGGAAGAAGTTGCAGTAGAATTCCTTCACCCACGATATATTGATATCACCCAACTCTCGGTCAACAAAGTCGATACCCAACTCAAGGATCCGACCGGTAATGGACCATCTCACATCATTAGGTAGGAGCAACTTCTTCTCAGTATTCAGCTTAATTGCTCGATATCTAGAAAACCGAAGCTCACAGTAGAGATTGGGGAATTTGTCTGGATTGGTAGAAGGCAACTGCTGATTCTCTTTTTCTTCCTCACTTAGCGGATTCTTGGCATAATGCTTGTAGATGGAAGGAATGGAGGGGGTAGAGTGTTTTCTCTTCTTAGAAGCAGTGGCTATGGCTTTGCCTTTATCCGACATCCTGAAAAATATGATTGAATATATAAGACATTTAGCATGTAACAAAGAAGGCATGTTCAGGATACACTGAACAAAGAACAATCATGATGTTGCAATGAATATGCAAAAGTGAACAAGTAAACCAAAAAAATGCAAGTTTCATTAAAATCAACAACTCATATTCAAAAGGCAATAATATCATCATATAATTGAAAGAATTGTTAAAGATGGTTAAAGGTGAGTGGAAGTTAAATGGTTAAAGAAATTAGTAAGTTAGAAAAGTAGGTTAGTGATATGATGATATATAGGCTCAATTGAACGAGAAGTTTCGGTTTATGTTCACGATGAATGATGCAAATCCAGGAAGTCAAAAGGAAATGGAAATTTTCCCAAAACTGAAAAGAACAAAATGAAACTAATTTCCTTGATAATCGGGCAGCATTCTGGCTTAAAATTGGACATTCCCGGACAGCAAATTAGCACAATTAGCATAGAAAACAACATCAATTAGGTACAGCAGCAATGGTATAGTAATCAGGCAACAAGAAGTGCATAAAAACAGACCAAAATCAGCATACAACATCCAAATAAGCAGACAGCAAATTATGCACGAACGGAGCACTTATCAGGCCTAGAATCCTCTATCCAGCCCTAGCTACCTAACCGCAATTATATCTATCTAACCTAACATACAAAATTTGAATTCAAACTAACTAACATGCAATTACAGTAACTAACATAAGTGAACAATAAAAAGAAAAACAGAAAAAAAAAGAACAGAAATGGAGCAGGCACCTGGGAGCTGGGGAGAACTGAGAATGGTAGGGGAGACTAGGATAGGGCAGATTGCCGCCGCGGAGGGTGGCACGCACGGCGGGGCAGCGGTGGGAGAGACTGAGGAATGGGAAGCTAACAGTGGTGATAGAAGGAAAATGATGGGTGGTGTGAAATGGAGGAAGAGGGTGTCGCCGGTGGTGCAGATGGGACGGCGGCGGCGCAGAGGCGGCTGCGACGCTGCTGCTGTGGCCAATATGTGGGTAGAGGGGCGGAGAGCAGGGGCGGGTGGGTGAGAGAGGGAGAACTAGAGTGGGGGAGCGAGAAGGGTTGATGGTGAGAGCAGGGGCGGCCGCGGCGATGGTGGCTGCCGGCGGTTATGGCAGAAGAGAGGAAGAAGATGAAGATGGGGGTTAGAGGGTGCGCGACTGCGCAGTGTGCATCGCGTGCTAGGGTTATCCCAATTTTGAATCGACGCGCGTGCACACCTTGCGCGTCCACGTCCCTTGGGAAAGCTCGAGACCTACGCGTGCGCGTACAACGCGCTTAAGCGTGGGTGAGTCAAACCAGGAAAGGACGCGTGCGCGTTCAGTGAGCTCTAGCGTGGGTTGGCAATTTAGGCAAGGGTGCGTGCGCGTACGGGGCGCGCACGCGTACATGAGATTGGGCCTAAGGCTTAGAGTTGGCTTGAGGCACGCCCAACTCTCGGGTTAGAGGCCTAGATTGGTGGCAGCACGCAAGGGACGCGCGCGCGGCATGTGCGCGTCCACGTACATCGACGAATTGTGATATGGCGCGCTTAGCGCAATGCGTGCGTTCGCGTCCATTCTTTCTTGGGCATATGGTCGCGCACGCGGCAAGTGCGCGCCTGCGCAGATCGAATTGGGCCTGGGGCTTAAAGCTAGCCCAGAAATGGCTCAACTCTCTGGGGACTGGCTCAATCATTTGCAGCAGCAAATCGGCGCGGACGCGGCGTGTGCGCGTCCGCGCGAACTTCCACGTTCTAATAGTCGGCGCGCACGCACGTAGTGCGCGTCCGCGTGGGTCATGTTGGGCTCAGGGCACAATGTTTGCCCAAGAGAGGCCCAACTCTCGGGTATGTGGGCGATGTTCCATCCGCCCAGGGACGCTGCGCGTACAGTGTGCGCGCGCGTCCACCCTCCCCCCCTTTTTTTTTTCGGGTAAGAATTTTGCTGGGTGCTCCCTTTAGTGTTCGCAACTCTTATTCACTCAACCATCATACAATTCTTATAAATGCAATCTGACATTATTCATCTACTACTAAACACAACATGCATGTTGTAACACCCTAATATTCAAATCCTTATGCTCGAGTCATAAGTCAATGATATTACGGTGGTAGGACTCTCAGGTGGATTTTTAATATATAAATATAGGTAATTTCGAAAGGAGTATTAATCGAGAAGCCTAAAAAGAGTAAAAATAAAATCGCGAAGACGTATCACTCACGTTTCGACAATGAAAAGATAAAACGTGAAGCCGAAAGCGATATACGGACGGGGCATAAAGGAGATTAAGAGATAGATAACAGATAGATATATATAACATAAGTAATAGCCACTAGTCGCGACCCGCGAAGTTTAGGCCGGCTAGGGTACAGTATGAAAGTAGTTGACAACAGCATATCCTAATCTCTCCCAAAGGAAACATAAAGGCCTTTATAGGCAAGTTCGAAAAGAGTTCAATACATAATATAATCTTTTCAAAACAAAGGTGGAGAGATTCTAAGCAAAACACAAAGTAGAGAAAATAAATATCTTCGCCGTCTCTCAGACGAACCGCAGCTCACTTCTGAGCACCTGAACCTGTATCTGAAAAACAAGAGATATATACGGAATGAGAACCGCGGGCCCATGGGTTCCCAGTACGGTAAAAGTGCCAAATAAATACAATGCACTGCAATAAAAACTCACTAAGCATCCTAAACTCCTTTTCGCCAAGTATCCAGCCTAGATTCTCACTAATCCATGAATAGGCAACTGTCGTAAGGGGATACTAAATCTAGTTCATGTTACACATGTTTTCCAACTCGCTGATTCTTCCACGAATCAGACTCAGAATCATAAGCAAAACCATCACCAGTTGTTCAGCCTCAGCAACTCTATATCAATACATCATACCCTCGCCTGGAGCTAGTGAAATCACAATACTGCGTCTACCCAGTGGGCTTAAATTATCTCATTCAAAAATTATCATCATCATGCAATCGCATCATCAATTCATCTCATCAAGAACAGCCCTCAACATCCACCGACACTAACATGAGGGATCTCTCAGTTGTACAAACACAAGCAATACAGACAAGTAATACACAAATAAGGTACAAGTAGAACAAGTAGCACGTAATCAGGTAACATAGCATATATGACATAGAAATCCAAAACAAATAGGCAAACCCAAACAATTCAAACATATGCAAATGATGTATGCCTGCCCTATGGCTGATGATATCATCTGTCGGTTATATAGCCAACCCGACATGTCCTGGTAGCTAACCATTGGACAGAAACACCCATCGCGGAGCAAGTGAGTTTGAGCTACAACCCCATTGCTACTACCCGCTCAACCCAGAGCCAGTGGAATAACCACTACTGCGGCTACTACCCAGGCGGGTGTTTAACAGCTCAACCTGGAGCGAGTGGATTCACCACTACTGCCGCTACTACCCAGGCGTCACAATCTCTGACCTGGAGCAAGTGGGACGAACCACAACCCTTGCTACTGCCCAGGTATCTTAAGCATTAACCCGGAGCAAGCGGGACGAACCACAACCCTTGCTACTGCCCAGGTATCTCAAGCATATATTCAATCAATCTCAATTCATATTATCACTCCTCATTGTTATCAAATCTCAAACATTAACCTGGAGCAAGTGGGACGAACCCCAACCCTTACTACTACCCAGGTATCAGAGTTACAATCATTCAAAACTTCATAATTAACTCATTTATCATAAACATCCTTTTTTGTCTCATACCCGGAGCAAGTGGACAACGCCACTGCCTACTACCCGGGGTTACACATCACATTTCAACATTTTTCATTATTATCCATTCAACACATTCATTCATTAATCATATATGCATTTATACTCAGCCATAATCAATAATGGCTTTGCCGTGACCCGGCAATAACTCAGCCATCCGGCTCATGGTTCAATCAGGAACCAACCATTTATCAATAAATATAGCCCTTCGGCTCATGGCATACACGGTACTTCCACCGTCATCCTCGAAATTTCATATAATCATCGTTGATCATCATTGATCATAACTTTTCCCCTTGCTTCACTTGCAAGTTACCACATCCCCTAACTCCTTTCTCATTGATAGGCATATCATAATGATTTAATACATGAGGGGTGAGATCGGAGGCTTAGAAGTATGAGAGTTAGCTTTTAAAACTCAAAAATCAACTTTGGCATGAAAACAGGGCCACGCGTACGCGTACTCCACGCGCACGCGTGGATGCCCACAAAGCTCATCGACGCGTATGCGTCATACACGCGGACGCGCAGATTGAAACACAGCCAGACGACGCGTGCGCGTCAGCCACGCGTACGCGTGGGTGCATTTGCGCCCCAGGCACAAAACTGGCACAACTCTGGCACAACTCTCGGGAAAATGGCTGGGCATTGGGTGCAGCACATCGGCGCGCACGCGCACACCACGCGCTCGCGTGGATGGCGCCTTCCCGAAGAACGACGCGTACGCGCCAAGTGCGCCTACGCGTGGAGGGTCATTCTGCTAAAAAATTTTCTAAGTTAAAAGCTGCAGAATTCACAAATTCAACCCCCAATCTTCCGACGAACATAACTTCCTCATTTTAAATCGTTTTTCACCCGTTCTTCGAACGACATGGACATCCCGAATCCAATTTCATTTCTAAACAGATTTGGCACAAAACAGAGATCCGTAGTCCAAGTTATGTCCAGTAAAAGTATGCCCAAAAACCATGTTTTCATATAAAACCACAAAGTGCCATTTTCAACTCTTTTCAAAATCAACCAAAACATGCCAATTTCAACCCTTTTTGAAACCAATCAAAATATACCAAAATCAACATCAAGCCTCCTCAACTCATACATTAACACCTTACCACAATTCACAAAACCGCCATATAACCATCTTTACCCATTTCAAACAAATGGCTAAATTACAAACATATCAACATGTCATACATCCTTCCTCATCCCAATTTCCAACAATACTATTTCCAATCAACCATCATTATACATAACCAATATCATACTCACTATCACGTGGTTTCACCCCCAAATCAACCTTAATCATTCCACAAGCATATATCACAACATACATATCTCTCATGCATTATCATACCATCAAGGCATCAATAATCATACTCACATATATGACCACATAATATATCTCAACCAAAATCAAACATACCTCATCTATACTATTTCACCCAAAATTACCAATTTCCACACTTCAACTCCTCAAACCTCATTATTCAATAACCAACCCAATCATTCATATATTCATTATCTAAAATCCATCCAATCACTTGTGTCATCATACAATGCACACATCAACTTACCTTCCTTACCTCTTTCCGGCCTCCGGCCCAAAATATACGGCCTCTGGCCCAATTTCACAATTTAAATGCATAAACCACAAATCAATACTCATTACCCAATACATCAATTCTCAATACACCAAGCATACAAGGCCACACAATTCTCAACCCAATCATTAATTCACATTACATACCAACTATGCATATTAGCACCAACCATTTACACAATCCAAACTTAATCCTAGGGGCATCTAGCCTAGGAATTCTCATCACACCACACGGTACTTAAATGAAACTTAAACCGTACCTCTTGTAGCCAAATCAATTGAGCCTTTTCTTTGGAAGTCTCCACCAACCTTAGCCCCAAGCCTCACCAAAGCTCCTCAAGCAACACCAATCTCCCAATTGTGCACCAAAACCATCAAATGCACTAACATAACCAATATGACATACATACATCAACCTAGGGCTCATAAAAATGACAAATCACAAGGGTTTGAGCACTTCTTACCTCAGCCCATATGAAGTAGGGATAGAACTCACTTAGAATCCATGGTGGAGTATCCCTAAACACCCAAAATCACAAGATTTCAACACTAACTTCCCAAAAACGTGTAACAGTGGGGAAATTCGAAAACTGGGCAGAGATGAATGGAATACTCACCACAAAACTTAGATAGAATTGTAGAGGATGAGAAGAGCGACGCGTGGCCGCAAACGGCTCATCAATCGGAGCTCCGTAGCTCAAGTTATGGTGATTTGAAGATCAAAGAGAGTTAGGTTTTCTCTCTTCTCTTCTCTCTCCCAATTTCAGCGCCCACCACCCCTTCTTTAGGGCAAAATGAGCTGAAATGCTCATAACTAATGTTTATATATGTTGGGTCTTGGGCCCACTAAGGCCCAGTTCACTTATTTTTGTCCGTTGGCCCAATTTTGGACCAAAGGCTTTAAGATTAGCGCTCTAAATCGCACTTCAAATATTTCTACCTCCCTTAATTATAATTCCTCATTTCTTAATCTTATTTACTCATAATCAATTTTCTCAGCTGCAGTACCAGACAGGTCTCAGCCGGTACTGCCGATCAAAATTCCACTGCGCGCTTTTACGCAGAAAACTATGTTTTCCGACTCGGAAAAATTCACTGAATCCAAATATCATATTTAAATCATCAAATTCTAATTGCCAAATCTTCCAACCATATTCGCTCCTACTTAACTCATTATTTAATTAATTTCGGTTAGACCGGGTATTACACATGTGACTAAGCTAACAATTAAGTTGTACAAACAAATTTGTATGAAACATCTACCTACAATGGTAACTCAAATCACTTATTAAGTAAATTTAGAAGAGTGGAAAGAGTTTACCATGGTGGGGTGTCTCCCACCTAGCACTTTTAGTTTAAGTCCTTAAGTTGGACCCTTTTGAGATGCTTATTGTCATGGTGGCTTATGTTTGTACTCATCCTTGAATCTCCAAGGATCTTTGCTCCTCAATTGATTGACAGAATTTCCAACCATCTTCATCAAGCCTGGGCAGAGTTCTACCCAAGATATGAGTTCCTCTAGTTGGTCTTCACAGAGCGAACCGGGATCCCATATCTTGTCTTCACATCCATCTGTTAGTTGAGTTTCATGATTTTGTCGGATGAGCGGTTGACATAATGGTGATTGACACATAGAATTCTCTTTATTCCACCAGTGCTTCCTTCTAGATTCATACAAAGTGATTCTTGTCCCAACATCATCCCTATACCTTAAAGCCTTGATCTTGATAAGCTTAGCACCAACTTTCCAACCACTACACAACTCATTTTCACTTTTAATTCCACAAAGAGTTCTAAGTTGACCATCATTTTCAATTAAACCATATTCAAGTGAGAAATTAAAGCCTAGAGATAGAGATTTTACCCACTTAAATGTTGTGGTGGATGGTAACTTGGGAAGGGAGGCTGCCCCACACTTAGACAATGCAAGCTCCACTTCCTTGTACTTTTCTTTAGTTGTTTCCACCTCTTCACAAGCTTCTTCAATTTCAACCTTTTCCTTTTTTTCACTTGTCTTGGTGTTGTCTTCAAGAACTTCATCTTGCCCAATGGAAGGTGATTCAATTTTGGATAGGAATTCATTGACAAATGAATCCATCTCTTGATCAACCTCTTCATATTCTTCAATTTCAATATACACCATGCCAGCTTTTTCCTCTTGGTCGCTCTCTTTTGATTCACTCTCTTCTTCATTGTGAGGTTGTGCACACTCTTCTATAATTTCAACTCCATGTTCGATGGGTGAGGATTCCATTGTAGAGAGAAATTCATCCATGATTGAATCCATCTCTTGATAAGCCTCTTCCAAGTCTCCAACGATGATATGCCTTGGAGGTTGCGCACCCTCCTCAACATCAATATCAAGCTTATTGGAAGAGTTCTTCATGATGCTACATTCCCATGGACTTTCAACATCTCCTAAATCTTCAACCACCTCTTCCTTTTCTTCAATGATCATAGGCTCCTCCAATTGTTCCAATACAAAGTTTGACTCCTCCTTCTTCACCGGATTTTCCAATTTCTCCTTCATGCTTTGCTCTTCTTTTGACTTTGCACGTGGGGTCACGGAAGTACCTTGAGTGTTCAAGCATTGGTAGGCTAAGGTGGACACTACCTTGGTCAAGTTGGTCACAAACTCAAGTGTATCCCGCTTCATGGCCTCTTGTCCTTGAAGTAACAAAGTGAGAGAATCGTCTATTGGGGGTTGTGGTGGGTAGGAAAGTTCCTCATTTTGGAGAGAGGGTTCATAATAGGAAGGTGGTTCTTCTTGGTAAGGTTGTGGAGGTCGTGTGTATTGAGGTGGTTATTGGTAGTGGTAATCTTGGAATTGTGGTGGTTCTAACGGTTCTTACTCATAATGGTCATAAAAGTATGGTATGGGAGTTTGGTCATATGATGGATATGGATTATAGGAAGGTACTTGGTGTGGAGAGGCTTGTGTAACAACCCCGGTTTTCGAGTATGCGAGATCTTTTCTGAAAGTACGGAGAACTCCGGAGGATCAGTAAGGGGAGAAGCTCTGATACATTATCAAGTATCTCAATCCTAATTGTCAATATGTCATCTTTAAGCTAGAACCTTTTATGAGGCAAGCTCGATAATGCAGTTACGAAGAACATAGTTTTTGAACCGTATCGGTTAGGAGTTTTGATCCGGTTTCTCGTAAATAGTCTCAGTTTGACGAACCAGACTCGATTCATGAGAGGAGGGAGATAATATGGTAATATCATCATTATATGAGTATTAGAAGCTTCTTGAATGATACTATAAGGTTACCTGGTCAGTTTTAGTTAAAAACAGAAAATCGGTTTAACCGGGTTCACAGTTTACTGGTGCAGCTTAGCACCAGCACTCTCTGATGACTTTAGCAATGCTAAGGCCTCATTATTCATATTTTATTCTCATAATAAATATGTTACTAGTGTCATTTATGCTAGTAGCTAAAAAAATAATTTTTAGAGATGTTTTTGCAAGTATTCCGATACACCTAGTTTTAGTAGTTATACACCTGAGATATTTTAATATTATTTTAATCCACCTCCAAGCCAACCAATCACAACTCACCCTACACCCCCAAAACCCCCAAGGCTGGCTCATTTTCACTTTGTGGCCGAAAATAGGTAGAGAGAAAAAGAGAGAAAAGTTCTTAGTTCCAAATCTTCAAAGCTTGATTTCTGCTGAACTAAAACTCAAATCAAAATTCCAATCCGACCAAAATGATCCTCTCTTCTTTCTCTACATGATCATATGACTTATCAAGGCTGGGATCAAGGTGAGTTGGCTGCACCATCTCTCTTTTGATTCGGTTTCAAGGAAACATGGTTAAATATGTGTTTTCTTGGTGTGATTTAGGAGGAAAAAGAGTTGTTGCTTGAGGCAACCCAAGAGATGTGTTTATTCATTTGTTGCGTTATGGCAACTCCTGAGATATTTGTGTGATGATCTGCTGCGTGAAGGCAGTCAGATAGATGGTGGTGCGACAACTGAGAACGCTTTCCTGCGGTACAGATCCATGTTTTAATTCTGTAAGGCAGAGGGGTTATTTCCTGCTACAGAAGTACCGTGACCACCTGTTCCATTTCTGTAGTGGCAGAGGGGTTATTTCCTGTATACAGAAGGTGTGTCGACATACATCCCTGCAGTGGCAGATGTGTTATTTCCTGCATGCGGTGGACCCTGTGGTGGCAGAGGGGTTATTTCCTGTACACAGGGGTATAGCCAATAGGAAAGCCTTATCCAGACAGAGGTTGCTGGATAACGTCGGGAGCGGGTTAGTAACCGACAGATGAGCTCATTACCTGCACTAAGGCTAGACATGCATCATTCTTGTCTGCGCATCATTCTCTGTTGCATTCCTTTCTGTGTGTGATCTATTTCTTTGTGTTTGTCTGCTTGTATGCTATTTCTATGTTTTATTATCTTGTAATCTTTTGTTTGTGTTCTGCTTTCTATCGTCTCTACTTTCTCTTTCTGTCTTTATCTTTTGTTTACTGCTTCGCTATATTCTATTATTCGTCTGCTAATCGACCCCAAATAAATGAACGTAACTAATAACCCCGACCCTACTAAGAACTCCCCAGTTCTTACCCCTTCTCTCTCCCTTTCCCCTTCAGATGGAAGCAAGAGTTTCTTTCCGTAGTTCGCTGACGACCGTTTGCAAAAAGGATTCCGCTCTAGGTAGTCTTCTGAGTCTAGGGTGAATCCCATTCTCTGTTTATACGTATATACTGTGAGACCAGCCAATGTCCGCACCCCGTTTGTACGTGAACTTTAACCTAAATTTTGTGTACGAGACTCCTGTTGTGTGGCTACTTGATGAGGTACCAGAGAGACGTCATATGGCAATGTCTGATCGTGCAGAGGAGTAGCAGATGATGTTCTATCTTTTGATGACGTTCCACCTAACTTGAGTTGTGAAGACTTAGAACGTACTTTCCCTCACTTTAGTAGTTTAGAGGGATTAGGTGAGTATAGAGTCTAGGCTAGCCTGGGTGCCAGCTTAGGGACCTCTTGAACAGGTCAGGACCTGGGATGTTGTATGTATATATATGTATATAGTTATTATCTAGCTATATCTAGGGGTGTTCTAACTAACAGTCTATATTCTAATAAAGGCTGAATCACCGAATGTTGTCAACTACTTGTGATGTGTTTATGTGTGGTTGTTTGTAACTGTTTTATATATTATTAGTTGTGAATTGATTATGAATGATACTGTGTGTTAATCCAAATGTTTTCAAAAAAAAAAAGTACCTCGTAAAATAACTACGCTTTTAACAACGAATCAGGCTCATATAATAAATAATAGATAATAATTAGGTAGACAAGTTGGTAGCGCTCAGTTTCTAGTATGATCATGACGTACCAGAAATTGGGTCGTTACAGCTTGTGAGTATGGTTGAGGTTCAAGTTGAGGATAGGATTCATAGGCATATGGTGGTGGTGCTTGGAAGTCACAAGGTGATTCATCATAGCCGTTGGATTGGTATGCATCATAGAATGGCTCTTCTTCATAGTGTCTTGGTGGAGGTTGTTGCCATGAAGGTTGATCATATGCGTATGGCTCCTTCCACCTTTGATTATCCCATCCTTGATACACATCCTCATTGTGGCTCTCATTTCCTACAACATGATTGAAATCACACTCATAGCCAAAGTGAGAATTCATGGTGGAAAAGCAAAAATAAAACTAACAAAAACTAGAAAGCAAGCAAAAGACAAACTATTTACACTATTCACATATGTACAACAACCAATAACATAACACCATTGCAACTCCCCGGCAACGGCGCCATTTTGACGAATGGATTTTTGACGGTTTAGAATTTCACTAATAAAATCTCGTTGTAAAGTATAGTTTCTAAACCAAACAATAATCCTTTCATACAAAAAGTTGTTTGTCACTAGTACAAACCCCTAAAATTTATAAACCGAAGTATTCAAACCTCGGGTCGTTCTCCCTAGGAATTACAATAAAGTGTCTTGTTATTGGTTGTGAGTTATAATTGGGGTTTTTAAGATTTTGGACAAGAAATATAAATGGCAAAGAAAATAAACTAACAACTAACAACGCTCTTGGCAAGATATGAGAATTAGAAGTCCTATCCTAATTATCCTCTTCAATTGTGATAACAAATTGTCCATTGCTCTTACTTAGTTAACCTCTAACCATGGAGGAAAGTCAAGTGGATGAATCAATTTGATTCCTCAAGTCCTAATCAACTCCTAAAGGAAAGACTAGCTTTAGAGGCATTCAAATTAATTAGCAACTTCTAATTATCAATCAACAAAGGAATTAGATAACTCAAGAGTCACTAATTACTCTACCAAAGCCAAGAGGAACAAAACCTACACTAAAATCCAACCAAGCATTTCATCAAACACTTGGAAGGCACAAAAGAAAAGCAAAGCAAATTGACAACAAGAATAGAATCTAACAACATTTATTGAAAGGAATTAACAACAACAATCAAAAGAAACACATTTATTAGGAATGACCTTTTATTGAATTGGAAGAAAGTAAAGGGAACAACACTAGATCTATAACAAAATACAAGAACAACATAAAGGAAATTGCAATAAAAGAATGGAAGAAGAATCAATGTAACAACAAGGAATTGAGAAGATAGAAGTAGAAGAAGATGAATCTAAATCTAGACCTAAGAACTAAACCTAATCCTAATTCTAGAGAGAAGTGAGAGCCTCTCTCTCTAAAACTCTAAAACTAATCCTCTAACTAAAACTAATGACTAAAATTCCTTCTTGGTTCAAAAGTGATCCTTCCCCTTAATCCTTCATCCTTTTATTCCTTTCCCTTAGTAATTTGGCGCCAAAATTGGGTTCAGAAACCCTCTCAAATCGCCAGGCACGTGTTGCATTAGTGAGGTCATGTGCCATTATCGGCGCGTGCGCACACGGTACGCGTGCGCGTCCTTGGCCTGTTTCGCAATGTGCGAGCGAGCGCCTTGTGCGCGTGCGCGTGCATGGCTGACTTTGCTTCTTTGACTTTTTATGCTTCTCTCCACTTGTATGCTTCCTTCCTTGCTTCCTTTGATCCATGCCTAGCCTATTTCATCCTGAGATTACTAACAAACACATGAAGGCATCTTATGGAATCAAAGAAGAAATAGAATTCATCAAAATAAGGCTTAAAAAGCATGTTTTTACACTTAAGCACAAATAAGGGAGAGATAATAAAACCATGCTAATTCCTAGGCTCAATGTGACAAAAGGTTATCAAAATGCTCTAAATTCAATACAAAACAAACCGTCAAATTGGGGTTTGTCACATACCCAATATAATCTTCTTCATTCACTACCAATGTTTTGCAAAAGTTCCCCCACACTTAAATGAAACGCACTCTTCAACCTAAGCTAATCAAAGATGCAATTCAAGGTGATTCATGATTTTCCACTTAGGGTTGTAATGTGCTAAGAATTAGAACAAATGGGATTAAGAGGCTCAAAAGGGGTTAACAAAGGTAGATGCAAGGGTAGGACCATATGGGTGAGTGAGTTTAATTCAAAAACGGCCTCAATCAGGCTAAATACATTCAAAATATCAAACATTGGAAATAAAGAATCAAGCAAAACCAAGATTACAATCATAGAAGGAGCATAGCACACAATGAACAAAAAATAGTGGTTAAAAGTTGTAGCCACTCATTAAAGCTTAAAAACTCACAAGGTATTTTGTTCTATCTCTCTTCTATGTTCCATAAAAATCATTCAAGCAAGTATAAAAATAGTTTTCCAAATCAATTCAACAGAATGCCCTTGAAACAAAGTTCTTGAAAATCTTTGTTGTTTTTCACCAAAATTATTTCCTATATGTATGTATGTATGTTTGTGATGGATGCAATTTTCAAAATTTTTCCTAGTTCTCTCCTAATTTTTAACAAGCAAAAATTAACATGAACAATTAGGACAAAATTGAACTAGGTGCTATACTATTCACAACAATCAATCACAACTTTTATCTATAAAATATATACCATGCAAAAGATGCAAAATACAATAGATATAAACTATGAAGAAAATGCAATGCAACAATTAAAAACACTCAAAATATCTACAAGAAACATAACAAAAAGAAGCAAAAATAAAGTGCAAAGTTTTTGGGAAAAGAAAGTTTACTCCCCAAAATGGCGAATCCTCCCCCACACTTAAGCTTCGCACGGTCCTCCGTGCACGAACATAATCCGGGGGGAATGGCTTTAAAGTACTCTACCTTTGGCTGGCGGATGCAGGGGCTCCGGGCTACTGTACACACAAGTAAACAACAATTGAGGAAAATGTCATATGACTGTGGTATAATAAAAGACAATGTGTGTATGCTAAGTGTGCGCACACTTTAGAACATACACGTTGGCCGGGTAGAGCGGTGTCCACACCATCAAATAGTAATAGCATATGTTCCTCAATTGAGTTATTTAGGTTGCAAGTAAGGCACAAGTAAAACTTAAGGCACATGCAACCCTAGGTAACCACAAAAGTGAAGTGAGTGTCTAAGAAATTGGTTATTGGAATTGTGCAAGTGAAAGCACAAAATTGATATAAGATAGCACAATAAACAACAACCAATCCATTAATGAAAAGAAAACCACTTATTCATCATAAAACATAAGGAAAAAGTCAGATGGTGAGGGTACTTGTTACAAAAAGTGATAGACTTGATAAGAATCAAGTAAAGTCACTCAAACAAATGCGAAGCATTAACAAGGAACAAGTACCGGACATGTGATAAATTTAATGTGAAAATCATGATGAACAAGTAATCTCAACTCAAATCACTTAATCCAAAGCACATATATAATTTTTCCTAGTGGTACAATCAAAACATGAGTTATCGAACCCACTAGGTACTTGGATATTAAGGCAAAGTATAAGTGCATTGTATTTAATCAAGAGGCAACCCTATCACTAACAAACAAACACTTGCAACGTATTAGAGGTGGGAAAGCTTCACATTGGGATGAAAATTGAGGTTCATAATTTTGGAGAAAGGTTGTATATGTGGGAGGTGACTCATGTTAGCAAGTGTTAGAGGTGGTATGTAAGAAGGTGAATGTTGGTATGGGTGTGGTAATTGAAAATATGGTGATTGAGGGTTATGTTGGGGGTATGGATCATAGGTATATGGTGGTGAAGGTATATAGTCATAGTGAAATCCACCATATCCTTGGGTTGGGTATGTGCATTGGGAAGGGTATGGCTCATTGTAGTATGGAGGCGGTTGCTCCTCCCAGAATTGATGCTCCAATCCCATGATGCAATCCAAAATTGAAGTTATCAAACCCTACAAAATGATCACAACCAAACTCCAAACCAAGAGGGTGATAACTCATAGAGAAAATTGAAAATAAAAACTAAAGACATCAATTAACAAAATAAACAAAAATCCTAATTACCAACAAAAGTAAACAAACAACCAAAAAGTATCTATTCACATTATTCACATATTTACAACAACCAAAATATAGCACTCATTGCACTTTGTTCCCTGGCAACGGCGCCAAAATTTGACGGAGGCCTAGAGCGGGTTTGGAATTTATCTCAAAATAAGCGTTGTGTTCATACCCTGGGTCAAGCTGTCCGATCCGAGATGTTCTACAAACAAAGCGACCGACCTCTTTAGGTCAAGCGGACTGACTTCTTCGCAAAGAACTCGGTCCAAATCGATAGAAAAGCCTAATGAAGGGCCCAACTCAAGGAATACGATCCCGATCCAAGGGCAGCCCAAGCCTATAGAGATAAGGGCGGTTCGATGGAAGATAAGCTGACCTCGACAAAAGATAAGATAAGATAAGATAACTAACTTATCTTATCTAAAGAAGGTCACATCTCACCATTATAAATACACTGGAGCACCCAGGTATAACTCATACTCTGATTCTACTCAATACCTGTTTAATACCCTTGCTAACTTAAGCATCGGAATCCCTTGCAGGTACCCCCCACCCTTCGGTGACAAGGGATCAGCAGCATTCTCAATTTTACAAGTCGAACACACCAGCTCTGGCTGCTACACACCTGCCAGACACGTCGGCTCCGACTAGCACAGAAGATCTCGTCCGAGATCAACCTACAGTTTCAGGTAAACACTCGGAACATTGGTGCCGTTGCCGGGGAACCTGGAAGTCATCCCATCACCATGGCGGACGACCATGACAATGACCACGATTCAGGTTTGGAAGATAGAATGCCGCACAAGAACACGGATGTTACACTCAAAGATACTCCGGAGCCTAACGAGGACAAAATTCATCAAATCCAGGAGTGATAGAGGCGCTTCAAGATCAATTAAAGCAACTCGAGAAAGAAGCCCAACATCAACGCGAAAAAGAAGAGGATCTGCATCGGGAGATAAGGCGACGCCGAGAATTAGAAGATAAACTTCTAAAACTCGAAGCCGATTGGTGGACAAAATTGTGATCATCAAAGCTGGACTCTTTGTACTTGTATGAAATTTAATTCGAGATAATAATGGCTCTTTACTATGTATGGACACAACTCCGTTCAACTAACCAGCAAGTTTACTGGGTCATCCAAGTAACAAACCTTACGTGAGTAAGGGTCGATTCCACTGAGATTGTTGGTATGAAGCAAGCTATGGTCATCTTGTAAATCTCAGTCAGGTGGATTTAAATATAATTGGATTAGATATTTAAAAGATAAATAAAATAAAGGGATAGAAATACTTATGTAAACTAATAGTGGGAATTTTAGATAAGTGTATGGAGATACTGTGCCCTTTGTTTTTCTACTTTCCTACTTCTTCCTTCAATCCTTCTTACTCCTTTCCATGGCAAGCTGTATGTAGGGCATCACCGTTGTCAATGGCTACATCCCATCCTCTTAGTGAAAAAGGTCCAAATGCTCTGTCACAGCACGGCTAATCATCTGTCAGTTCTCAATCAGGTTGGAATAGAATCCCTTGATTCTTTTGCGTCTGTCACTAACGCCCAGCCTTCAGGAGTTTGAAGCTCGTCACAGTCATTCAATCCCGGAATCCTACTCGGAATACCACAGACAAGGTTAGACCTTCCGGATTCCCATGAATGCCACCATCAATTCTAGCTTATACCACGAAGATTCTGATTAAGGAATCCAAGAGATACGCGCCCGGCCTAAGGTAGAACGGAAGTGGTTGTCAGTCACGCGCGTTCATAGGTAAGAATGATGATGAGTGTCACGGATCATCACATTCATCAAGTTGAAGTGCAACGAATATCTTAGAACAGGAATAAATGAAATTTATAGGAAATGAGTAGTAATTGTATTAAAGCTCGAGGTACAGCAGAGCTCCACACCCTTAATCTATGGTGTGTAGACACTCCACCGTTGAAAATACATAAGTGAAAGGTTCAGGCATGGCCGAATGGCCAGCCCCCCAAAACGTGATCAGTAGTATCTTAAGATGAAGAATAAAATGAAACTGAGACCAAAGATGTAACGTGGTCAAAAGACGACTAATACACTAGTAAAATGTTCTATTTATACTAAACTAGCTACTAGGGTTTACAGAGGTAAGTAATTGATGCATAAATTTACTTCTGGGGCCCACTTGGTGTGTGTTTGAGCTGAGCTTGATCTATCCACGAGCTGAGGCTTCTTTTGGAGTTGAACGCCAAGTTGTAACGTGTTTTGGGCGTTCAACTCCGGGTCGTGACGTTTTTTTGGCGTTTTACTCCACACAACAACATGGAACTGGCGTTGAGGGCCAATTTGCATCGTTAATTCCCGTATAAAGTATGAACTATTATATATTGCTGGAAAACTCTGGATGTCTACTTTCCAACGCCATTGAGAGCGCGCCATTTGGAGTTCTGTAGCTCCAGAAAATCCATTTCGAGTGCAGGGAGGTCAGATTCCAACAGCATCAGCAGTCCTTTGTCAGCCTCCTTCTCAGAGTTTTGCTCAAGTCTCTCAATTTCAGCCAGAAATTACCTGAAATCACAGAAAAACACACAAACTCATAGTAAAGTCCAGAAATGTGAATTTAGTATAAAAACTAATGAAAACATCCCTAAAAGTAGCTTGAAATTACTAAAAACTACCTAAAAACAATGCCAAAAAGCGTATAAATTATCCGCTCATCACCGATCTCAAAACTAAAGCTACTCGATCCACTCCAGAGGATAGTTCTCGCAAGGATCAAGATCCATTCACCAGGGAAATTATGAAGACCAAAATCCCAAAGGACATCAAACTTCTGGATATGACTCTGTATGACGACACTTCTGACCCCAACCATCATCTCAGCAATTTCAGAAGTAGAATGTACCTCACTGACGTCTCGGATGTAGTTCGCTGCAAGGCCTTTCCAACAACTCTTACCAAGACACCCATTATATGGTTCGACAACCTACCTCCAAAGTCCATCTCAAGCTTCGACGACCTGGCCAAAAAGTTCCTGGCCAGATTTTCCATACAAAAAGATAAGGCTAAACACGCACCCAGCCTACTAGGAATCAAGCAAGGAGATCGGGAGAGTATTCGTAACTACATGGAAAGATTCAACAAAACATGCATGGACATACAAAGTCTACCAACAGAAGCTGCCTTTAGGGGCCTTATAAATGGCCTACGAGAAGGACCGTTTAGCCAATCTATATCAAAGAAGTACCCTGCATCCCTGGACGAAGTACAAGAACGGGCGCAGAAGTACATCAACATGGAGGAGAATTCTCGACTTGGGGAAGCCTCGAGGTTCGGTTCCGCCTACCGACATAAAGATAAAAAATCCAAGAAAAAGGAAGATCGCTCCGGGGAGAAAATTAAAAAATATCATAACTACACCCCTCTTAGGGTATCCTTGGTAGATGTTTACAAAGAAGTCTGCCATACGGAAAAAATATCCCCAGCTCGGCCACTCAAAGGCAAAAGAGGAGGAGGTAATCGGAACGAATACTGTGAGTATCATCGATTCCGAGGACATTCCACTAACGAATGCTTCGACTTGAAAAATGTCATAGAAAAATTAGTAAGAGAAGGAAAACTAGATCGGTTTTTGGCCAACCGGGACGAAGAGCCAAGAAAAAGAAGAAGGGATGAAGATGTCGGACGGTTGATGTGCGGAAAACGATCCGACACAAAACTCACCGGCAAGTGCACCGGGTCGCATCAAGTAATAATAACTCACGGGAGTGAGGTCGATCCCACAGGGATTGAAGGATTGAGCAATTTTAGTTTAGTGGTTGATTTAGTCAAGAGAATCAAGATTTGGTTGAGTGATTTGTGATTTGCAGAATTTAAATTGCATAGAAAGTAAAGGGAATGGGTAATTGGCATGAAAATAAAGAGAAAAGTGCTGACTCTTAAAGAACAAGAAATTAAATGGCAGAAACTTAGAACGCAAGAAATGTAAATTGCAAAATCTTAAAATGCAAGAAATGTAAATGGCGTGAATTGTAAAGGGAATTGGGAGTTGGATTTGAAGAAATTAAACAAGGAAAAGTAAAATTGCAACAAGCAGAGAATTAGAAAATGGCTTGGATTGAACCAGATCTTAAACAGCAAAGTAAATGAGCATGGAAATAATAAACAGAGAGTGGTAAATGGGGAATCCGGATCTCAGGACCCAAGAGACTAGAAAACCAAGTCTAGATCTCAATAACTTCCTAGATCCAACAAGAACAATTGCAAGAAAATTGTAAATTGCAAGGAAATTAGATGAAGAAGCAAGTAACATAAATGGAAATTTAATTGCAGTGAAAATAAACAAGATCCAAGGTGAGATTGAAACAGAATTTCTTCAATTCTCTCCCTAAGATCCGAAGCAAGGAAAGTAAAAAGTGCTTGGCAAGAACAAGGAAGAAGAGAGATCAATTCTCCTCCCCAATTCTCTTGAATTAAAACAACAATGCTAGAATGTAAAAGTGAGCTCAATATGCCAACCGAAAAGAAAACTCTATGAAAACTAAAAAAAGGAAGCTCCCCGAAGAACTTGAATTCTATCCTATTTATACACTTTCTTCAAATGATCTTCAAGCCTTGAGTTTTGCCTTTGCTCTTGGTGGAATTGGGTTGAAAGAGGCCTTGGTTGATTGCTCTTGGAGTTTGGAGAAGATCCAAAGTGAACCAATTGAACCGGGTTAGAGTTTTGCAAAAGTTGGAGTAAAAGTTTGAGCCAAAGTTAGGGGTCTAACTTTGAGGCTAACTTTTCATATCAGCTAGCATGATTTGCTGATACCAACGTTGGTGCAAAAGTTAGGGGTCTAACTTTTGCTCCAACGTTGGCCCTTCCTAATGCACCTAAGGCGCCAACGTTAGCCCAAAAGTTAGGGGGCTAACGTTGGCGCAAACTTTTGCCCATTCCTTTACATCTTCATGTGCCAACGTTAGCCCAAAAGTTAGGGGGCTAACGTTGGCGCAAACGTGAGTGGCCAGGGTTGGTTTTTCTCATGCCAACGTTAGCCCAAAAGTTAGGGGGCTAACGTTGGCGCAAACGTGAGTAGCCCTGGGAGTGATTTTCAATTTCCAACGTTAGCCCAAAAGTTAGGGGGCTAACGTTGAGGCTAACTTTTTACCCAAAAGTTTGTGCAAAAGTTTGAGGGCTAACTTCAGGTCCAACTTTTTGCTTCCTGGTTCAATTTCACTTATTTCATTATCCTCTCTTTGCTCCTAGCCATTCCTTCTTGCTTCAACCTTTCTCCAAGCTTTCTTCACCTATCATTAATCAACCACACATATCAAAGCTATGCTCAAAATCATGAGATATTCATTCTATCCTAAAATGCATCAAATATAGCATAAAACCTCATGAAATTGCATTAATTCATCTATGGTTAATTCAATCAAAGGAAGCATGAAAATCTACCCAAGTTGGCTTGCTTAGACCTCAAGAAAGTGCATAATTCAAGTGAAAACAAAAGAAAAAGACTAGTGAAACTAGGCTAAGATGACTTGTCATCACAACACCAAACTTAAAGCTTGCTTGTCCCCAAGCAAGAAATGAATTATTAAGAAGAAAGAATGAAATGGAAGAGGATGTTCATGCTAGTAGAATATTATTGGTAGTTCATGGGGTTTTGTGTGGATGTGCACATACTCACTTCTTACTGACTCTTAGGCCTAGAAAGTCTCCTTCAAGCTTCAAGTACCATACTGCTATGACTTCTCATTATTCCTCTATCCTTGGCTATTGCTTTGTTCTAAGGCTTTATTTGAGTGTCATGTGTAGCAAGTTCATTTTCTTTTCTGTATACTTGACACATTATTCACCATGGACACTTGGCTCACATTCCTTCTTAAAATATTGATGCCCAGCACCTCTTTGGGTTACTAAATGCCTTGTAGTTAGGTTGCTCTTGATAGTGGACTTTCAGCTGATGATCCCGAATTAGTTAATCCAAGTCACCAAGTGTTGAAGCACTCCAAAGAGCTTACTAATCCAAGCAGATCCTAGTACAAAGACATCACAGGCATATATTTTAAAGTTCAAGCTATTGGTGTCCAGCCTTGTTTCTTTTTGTTTCTCTTTTTTTTCTGCCACTTTTTGGCTATTTCTTTTCTTTCTTTCTTTTTGTTTTTCTTTCTAACCAAGGATTTTTTATTTAATTGAAATTCATAGACAGTAGGTCACTTTACACTTGGAAGGAGATATCCTAGCTCTTTATTCACTAAAAGTGAGCTTTTATACAATCACACACATACCACCACTTACTTTTATCATACTTCTATCTAACACAGAACTATCTCACTTCCTTCAAACATTTCTTTTATAGAATTAAAGATGCAAGGGACAAAACATGCTTTTAGTCAAGTGGAAGTAAACACACAAGCACATAGTTAAGCTAGCTCACTTATTTTAAGAGAAAATTGAATCTGTTTGAACTAAGTGAACACTTTAACAGAACATACTCAAAATATTTCTCAACAGCAAAGGTTAAGTATAGATACAACCTATTAGTTTGCAGTTCTTTTATTCTTCCTTCTGTTGTGCCCCCTTTTCGAGTCATGATGCATAATTCCTTGCTACTTCCTCTGATTCAACAGTTTAACTCTGGGCAGACTTTTATGTTCTTGCTAAAGGTTATAGAGTTAGGACTAAAAAGCAGTTATATGGTTGAATAATCTGTTTGATTGCTTGAGACTAGCAATGTGCAGGAAGTTAGAATGTGTTTATGAATGAGGTTTTGGTGGAACACCAAACTTAGAATCCTACATTCTCCCTTAAATTGTTTTTGGTGTGCAACACCAAACTTAGTTCCTTGCAATACATATCAATTATTCAACATTTCTATTGAAAAAGCTATGAAAAGAAAACTACCTCAGGTTGGGTTGCCTCCCAACAAGCGCTCTTTTATTGTCATTAGCTTGACATCTTTCCATTCTTTTTAAGAGGGCTGTAGGTTCTGGACCTCTTTTTCCTTATCCCATTGTCCTCCCAAGTACAACTTTGCTCTGTGACCATTTACTGTGAATTGATTCTTTGTTGCCTCATCAAGCAGTTCAATACTCCCATAGGGAAAGACCTTTGTTACCAAGTATGGCCCAGTCCACTTAGACCTTAGTTTGCCAGGGAAAAGTTTAAGCCTTGAATTGTACAGGAGCACTTGCTGTCCTGGCTTGAATTCCTTCTTTGTGATCTTCTTGTCATGCCACCTCTTTGCTCTCTCCTTGTATATCTTGGCACTTTCATAAGCGTCTAGCCTGAATTCATCTAACTCATTTAGTTGTAACAGCCTTTTCTCTCCTGCAGCTTGGGAATCAAGGTTGAGAAGTTTAGTGGCCCAAAAAGCTCTGTGTTCAAGCTCTACAGGGAGGTGGCAAGACTTGCCATACAAAAGCTGAAAGGGTGACTTGCCAATAGGAGTTTTAAAAGCTGTCCTATATGCCCATAATGCATCCTCTAGCTTTCTAGCCCAATCTTTTCTTGTGATTCCTACTGCTTTCTCTAAGATCTTCTTCAATTCCCTATTTGCCAATTCAGCTTGGCCGTTAGTCTGAGGGTGGTAGGGTGTGGCTACTTTATGGACTACTCCATATTTGTGGAGGAGTTTTTCCATCTGTTTGTTGCAGAAGTGACCACCACCATCACTAACAAGCCCCTTGGGTACTCCATATCTTGTAAAAATGTGTTTTTTAAGGAATTGAAGGACAATTTGTGCGTCACAGGTAGTTGTGGCTATGGCCTCCACCCACTTTGAGACGTACTCCACTGCTACTAAGATGTATCTGAAAGAATAGGAAGGGGAAAAGGGTCCCATGAAGTCAATTCCCCATAGGTCGAACAATTCTAATTCCAAGATGAAGTTTTGAGGCATCTCATTTCTTCTTGTTAGCCCTCCTGTTTTCTGACATTTATCACATTGGTGAACATATTCTCTGGCATCTTTGAAGATAGTTGGCCAATAGAAGCCACTTTGCAGTACTTTAGCAGCTGTTTTTTCCGGGCCAAAGTGTCCACCATAAGCTGAACCATGACAATGCCACAAGATATCCCTTATTTCACTCTCGGGAACGCACCTTCTGATTACTCCATCAGAGCATCTTTTGAATAGGAAGGGTTCATCCCATGAAAAATTCCTTGCTTCATTGATTAACCTCTTCACTTGTTGCTTAGAGAACTCTTGAGGTATCTTCCTTCCAACTTTGTAGTTTGCTATGTCAGCAAACCAAGGTGCTTACTGGATCTGTAAGAGGTGCTCATCTGGGAAACTTTCATTTACGGGCTGAGAAGCTTTTTGAGTTGTTTCATGTGGTAGCCTTGATAGATGATCAGCAACCCGGTTTTCAGTGCCCTTCCTATCTCTTATCTCAATGTCAAACTCTTGTAGAAGCAATATCCACCTGATGAGTCTCGGTTTAGCATCCTGCTTTGACATCAAATACTTAAGTGCAGCATGATCAGTATAAACCACAACTTTGGATCCTATCAAGTATGATCTAAACTTATCAAATGCATAAACCACAGCTAGCAACTCCTTCTCTGTTGTGGTGTAATTTCTTTGGGTATCATTTAACACCTTACTTGCATAATATATAACATGATGCAGATTTCCTTTCTTTTGCCCAAGTATAGCACCAATTGCAAGGTCACTTGCATCACACATGAGTTCAAAAGGTAATTCCCAATCTGGAGGTGTGATGATTGGTGCTGTTGTGAGTTTATGTTTTAAGGTTTCAAAGGCATGCCGGCAGTCTTCATCAAACACAAAAGGATTATCAAGCATTAACAGATTACTTAAAGGTTTGGCTATTTTTGAAAAATCCTTGATAAACCTTCTATAAAATCCGGCATGTCCCAAGAAACTTCTAACAGATTTCACATTAATTGGTGCAGGGAGTTTTTCTATTATCTCAACCTTTGCCTTATCAACCTCTATCCCTTTTCTTGAAACTTTATGGCCAAGGACAATCCCTTCGGGTACCATGAAATGGCATTTTTCCCAGTTTAAAACCAAATTAGTTTCTTGGCATCGTTTCAAGACAAGGGTTAAATGGTTCAGGCAAGCATTGAAATTATCACCAAAAACAGAGAAGTCATCCATGAAGACCTCTAGAAATTTTTCGACCATATCAGAAAAAATGGATAACATACACCTTTGAAATGTGGCAGGGGCATTGCAAAGCCCAAAGGGCATCCTTCGGTATGCAAAGACTCCTAATGGGCATGTAAAGGTAGTCTTCTCTTGGTCCTTGGGGTCCACCACGATTTGATTATACCCAGAATATCCATCCAAGAAGCAGTAATAGGCATGACCGGCTAACCGTTCCAACATCTGATCAATGAATGGAAGAGGGAAATGGTCCTTTCTGGTGGCATCATTCAATCTTCTATAGTCTATGCACATCCTCCATCCAGTCACTGTTCTAGTAGGAATCAACTCATTCTTCTCATTGGTGATGACCGTCATTCCTCCTTTCTTTGGTACAACCTGAACCGGGCTCACCCATGGGCTGTCAGATATTGGGAAAATTATCCCTGCATTCCACAACTTCATTACTTCTTTCTGGACAACTTCCTTCATTGTGGGATTTAGCCTTCTTTGAGGTTGAACTACTGGTTTGGAATTGTCTTCCAAGAGGATTTTATGCATACATACTGCAGGGCTGATTCCTTTCAGGTCATCAATGGTCCATCCTAAAGCATCTTTGTGAGCTTTGAGCACATTGAGAAGCTCTCCCTCTTCCTTCTTTGTCAAGGATGAATTAATGATCACTGGGAAACTCTCTGATGTGCCTAGAAATGCATATTTGAGATGTGGAGGTAGTGGTTTCAGTTCTTATTTTCGTACTTCTTCTTTCTTGTCCTGTTTCTCACCTTGCTCAATGAAAGTCTCAGCTACTTGTTCTTCTGTTGCCCCTTGATTTCCTTCTTGCTCCTGAGAATTTTCTTCCAGCATTTCTTCCACCAAACTCTCTATCATGTCCACTTTTATGTAGTCCTCTTGCTCAGGAATGTTTTGCATTGACTTGAAAACATTTATGATCATTTGTTCATTATGGACCTTAAAGATCATTTCCCCTTTTTCTACATCAATGATGGCTCTTGCTGTGTGTAAAAATGGCCTTCCCAAAATGATTGAGTCACTTCCTTCCTCTTCAGTATCCAAAATCACAAAATCTGCTGGGAAGATAAATTCCCCAATCTTCACCAACAGATTCTCCACAATTCCATTGGGTATCTTGATGGATCTGTCAGCCATAACTAATGACATCCTGGTGGGTTTTAGCTCTTCTATATCAAGCTTTCTCATCATTGAAAGAGGCATTAAATTGATGCTGGCACCAATGTCACAAAGAGCTTTGTTGAGAATTGTTTTGCCAATGGTGCATGATACTACAAAGCCCCCCGGATCCTTGAGTTTTGGTGGAATGCCCCGTTGAATCACAGCACTGCATTCCTCAGTTAGTAATACGGTTTCCCTCTCAAGCCAACTTCTTTTCTTGTTGATAAGCTCCTTTAAAAATTTGGCATACAAAGGCATTTGCTCAAGTGCTTCAGCTAAGGGGATATTGATTTCCAGCCTTTTAAAGGTTTCAAGGAACTTGTGGAAATGCTGGTCCTTAGCCTCTTTGTTGAACCTTTGGGGATATGGCAGTGGAGTTGTGATGCTTTTCCCTACTTGCTGTTGACTTTGAGTCATTTCCCTTGAACTTTGTGGCTGGTTGTCCTTCTCTTTGAATTTCTCAGTGCTTTTATTTGGCCTCACAAATTGCTCCTTAGCTTCATCTGCCTTTGTTTGCTTCTCATCCTCTATCGGTTCTTTGATGCTTTCTGCTTGCTTCTTTGTAGTGTCATTGTTGCTCATCAATGTTCTCCCACTCCTTAATTGTATTGCCTTGCATTCCTCCTTGGGATTTGGGATTGTGTCACTGGGCAGTGAGCTTGAAGGTCTCTCAACAGAAATTTGCTTGGAGATTTGCCCGATCTGCCTCTCTAGGCTTTTTATTGATGCTTCATGGTTTTTGGTTGCCATTTCCTGGTATTTCATCATTTTGTCCATCAAGGTCTCCAGGTTTGTGAGTCTTTGGGATTCAGGTGGTACTTGTGGTGGGTTGTGAGCCGTGGGTGGTGGATGGTGGGCATTTTGGTTAATGGGTTGGTTATTGGATTGGTACTGGTTGAGGTTGGGGTAGTTGTTTTGAGGCTTTCTGTAAGTGTTTTGGTTAGTTTGCTGCTGGTTGTAATTTTGGTTGTTTCTTGGGTTATTTTGGTTTGAGTTCCTCTGCCATGGTTGTTGGTTCTGGTTGTGAGTGTCTCCCCATCTGAGGTTGGGGTGATTCTTCCATGAGGGATTGTAAATATCACCATAGACTTCATTTGGACTTGAATGCATGTACTGGACCTGTTCTTGCTGTTGCTCCTCTTGAGTTTCTTCGTTTTGCCCCCATGTGGTTGATGGTTGGCTAGTGTTAACTGCTGCAACTTGGAGGCTATCAATCCTCTTGGTCATTTGCTCAAATTGTTGTTGAATTTGCTGCTGCATTAATTTGTTTTGAGCCAGGATTGAATCCACTCCTTCTAGCTCCATTACTCCTCTTCTTTGTGATGGTTGGCGGTTTCTTTGATGAGCAAAGAAATATTGGTTGTTAGCCACCATATCAATGAGTTCTTGAGCCTCCTCTGCAGTTTTCATGAGTTGCAAGGAACCTCCAGCTGAGTGATCCAAAGCTTCCTGGGATTTCAGTGTTAAGCCTTCATAGAAGTTTTGCAGCTTCTCCCATTCATTAAACATGGCAGGGGGGCATTTTCTGACTAGAGCCTTGTACCTCTCCCATGCCTCATAAATGGGTTCAGCCTCTATTTGTGTGAATGTTTGTACCTCAGCCTTCAACCTTATAACCCTCTGTGGTGGATAAAACTTGGCGAGGAACTTGGTTACCAAATCATCCCAATTGTTGATGCTGTCCCTTGGAAATGATTCCAACCATTGAGTGGCCTTATCCCTGAGAGAGAATGGGAATAGCATCAGTTTGTAACTGTCAGGAGGCACACCATTAGTTTTGACAGTGTTACATATCCTCAAGAAGGTGGATAAATGTTGGTGCGGGTCTTCAAGTGATCCTCCACCGAAAGAACAATTGTTCTGAACCAAAGTGATGAGTTGTGGCTTAAGTTCAAAATTGTTTGCATTGACATTTGGAGCCAAAATGCTGCTTCCGCAATGCCTAGGATTTGCAAAGGTATAGGAGGCCAAAACTCTCCTCTGGGGTGGATTGTTATTGTTGTTGTCTGCTCCACCAAGTGGATTGGTTGAATGTTCCTCCATATCTTGGAATTCTTCTTCGGATTCCTCTTCTCCAACAATATTTTTCCCTCTTTCAGCTCTTCTTAGCCTCCTAAGAGTTCTTTCGTCTTGTTCCTGGAAAGTGGGTGTGGTTCTTCTTGTACCTGACATACAAGCAGAGCATAAGAAACACACTCAACTAGTGACACTTCAATTTAATGCTAAATTGAAGTTTTAGTTAGTTTAAGCAAAAAATCAAACAGTTAGTGGGTTAATTAAAAATACAGAAAAAGTGCTTGATCTAAACTACCACCTCACTTGATCATTGTCAATCTAATCAATCCCCGGCAACGGCGCCAAAAACTTGATGTGCGGAAAACGATCCGACACAAAACTCACCGGCAAGTGCACCGGGTCGCATCAAGTAATAATAACTCACGGGAGTGAGGTCGATCCCACAGGGATTGAAGGATTGAGCAATTTTAGTTTAGTGGTTGATTTAGTCAAGCGAATCAAGATTTGGTTGAGTGATTTGTGATTTGCAGAATTTAAATTGCATAGAAAGTAAAGGGAATGGGTAATTGGCATGAAAATAAAGAGAAAAGTGCTGACTCTTAAAGAACAAGAAATTAAATGGCAGAAACTTAGAACGCAAGAAATGTAAATTGCAAAATCTTAAAATGCAAGAAATGTAAATGGCGTGAATTGTAAAGGGAATTGGGAGTTGGATTTGCAGAAATTAAACAAGGAAAAGTAAAATTGCAACAAGCAGAGAATTAGAAAATGGCTTGGATTGAACCGGATCTTAAACAGCAAAGTAAATGAGCATGGAAATAATAAACAGAGAGTGGTAAATGGGGAATCCGGATCTCAGTACCCAAGAGACTAGAAAACCAAGTCTAGATCTCAATGCCTTCCTAGATCCAACAAGAACAATTGCAAGGAAATTGTAAATTGCAAGGAAATTAGATGAAGAAGCAAGTAACAGAAATGAAAATTTAATTGTAGTGAAAATAAACAAGATCCAAGGTGAGATTGAAACAGAATTTCTTCAATTCTCTCCCTAAGATCCGAAGCAAGGAAAGTAAAAAGTGCTTGGCAAGAACAAGGAAGAAGAGAGATCAATTCTCCTCCCCAATTCTCTTGAATTAAAACAACAATGCTAGAATGTAAAAGTGAGCTCAATATGCCAACCGAAAAGAAAACTCTATGAAAACTAAAAAAAGGAAGCTCCCCGAAGAACTTGAATTCTATCCTATTTATACACTTTCTTCAAATGATCTTCAAGCCTTGAGTTGGGCCTTTGCTCTTGGTGGAATTGGGTTGAAAAAGGCCTTGGTTGATTGCTCTTGGAGTTTGGAGAAGATCCAAAGTGAACCAATTGAACCGGGTTAGAGTTTTGCAAAAGTTGGAGTAAAAGTTTGAGCCAAAGTTAGGGGTCTAACTTTGAGGCTAACTTTTCATATCAGCTAGCATGATTTGCTGATACCAACGTTGGTGCAAAAGTTAGGGGTCTAACTTTTGCTCCAACGTTGGCCCTTCCTAATGCACCTAAGGCGCCAACGTTAGCCCAAAAGTTAGGGGGCTAACGTTGGCGCAAACTTTTTCCCATTCCTTTACATCTTCATGTGCCAACGTTAGCCCAAAAGTTAGGGGGCTAACGTTGGCGCAAACGTGAGTGGCCAGGGTTGGTTTTTCTCATTCCAACGTTAGCCCAAAAGTTAGGGGGCTAACGTTGAGGCTAACTTTTTACCCAAAAGTTTGTGCAAAAGTTTGAGGGCTAACTTCAGGTCCAACTTTTTGCTTCCTGGTTCAATTTCACTTATTTCATTATCCTCTCTTTGCTCCTAGCCATTCCTTCTTGCTTCAACCTTTCTCCAAGCTTTCTTCACCTATCATTAATCAACCACACATATCAAAGCTATGCTCAAAATCATGAGATATTCATTCTATCCTAAAATGCATCAAATATAGCATAAAACCTCATGAAATTGCATTAATTCATCTATGGTTAATTCAATCAAAGGAAGCATGAAAATCTACCCAAGTTGGCTTGCTTAGACCTCAAGAAAGTGCATAATTCAAGTGAAAACAAAAGAAAAAGACTAGTGAAACTAGGCAAAGATGACTTGTCATCAACGGTCTGAGCGATCACCTCGCACACCAGAGAGACACGTCCACGTGATACATGGCGGATTTGCGGGAGGAGGAATCTCCAAATCATCTCGCAAGCGACACCTCAAAGAAGTATACCATGTCGAAGGAAAGAAGGAGGCGCCAGACATCCGAGTAATCACGTTTACCAAAGAAGACGCATCCGGATTCATCTCAAGACACGACGACCCCATGGTCATCACTATCATACTGGCAAACGCCAACCTCCACCGTACATTAATTGACCAAGGAAGCTCCGCTGACATCTTATTCAAAACTGCCTTTGACAAGCTCGGCTTAGAAGAAAAAGAGCTAAGAGCATACCCGAACAGCCTGTTCGGACTTGGGGATACCCCAGTACAACCACTGGGATACGTATCGCTACATACAACCTTCGAAAAGGGGAACCAATCCAGAACACTCAAGATAGACTACATCGTGGTTGACGTAAGCTCAGCCTACAATGCCTTAATAGGTCAGACAACGTTAAACCAACTCGGCGCAATAGTTTCAACTCCACATCTATGTATGAAATTCTCAACTACAGAAGGGATAGCTACAATAAAAGCAGATCAAAAGATAGCGTGTCACTGTTATAACGAAAGTCTAAACCTCAGAGGCGAAGGAGGAGAGTTCCACACAATTAAACTTGGTAGAGTTCAGAGGCGAGAAGAACTCCGGCCACAGCCCGAAGGTGAAGTAGAGAAAAGTTCAGATCGGAGACACCTCGGATAAGACAACTAATATTGGCACGATCTTGAAAGGAGATGCAAAGGAATCACTCATACAGTTCCTACGAGATAATGTTGATCTCTTCGCATGGAAAGCTGCTGACATGCCAGGCATAGATCCCGAACTGATGAGCCACAAGTTGGCAGTCTATCCGAGATCCTGGCCGGTACAACAAAGACGAAGAAAACTCGGGCCAGAACGGTCTCAGGCTGTAGCAGAACAGGTGCAAGCACTACTAGAGGCAAGGTTCATAAGAGAAGTTAAGTACCCACTATGGCTAGCAAACGTCGTCTTGGTGAAAAAGTCAAATGGGAAGTGGCGAATGTGCACCGACTACACCAACCTCAACAAAGCCTGCCCAAAAGACTCTTATCCATCCCAAGCATCGACGCTCTAGTAGATGCCTCATCGGGATATAAGTATCTCTCGTTTATGGACGTATACTCGGGGTACAACCAGATCCCAATGTATCCACCGGATCAAGAAAAAAACCTCGTTTTTAACACCCAAAGCAAACTATTGTTACATCGTAATGCCTTTCGGCCTTAAGAACATGGGAGCTACTTATCAGAGGCTAATGAATAAGGTCTTCTCAGATCACATCGAAAAAAATCATGGAGGTCTACGTGGATGACATGTTGATAAAGACACAAAGTGAAGAAACATTACTATCCGACTTGGTTCAAGTATTTGACACCATACGGAAGCATGACATGCGACTTAACCCGGCTAAATGCACCTTCACCGTGGAAGCAGGTAAGTTCTTGGGCTTTATGCTCACACAAAGAGGAATCAAGGCAAATCCAGATAAATGCCAGGCCATACTCAACATGAAGAGCCCAACCTACGTCAAAGAGGTACAACAACTCAATGGGAGATTGACGGCCTTGTCCAGATTCCTAGCAGGGTCAGCGATAAGATCCCTCCCTTTCTACGTTACTTTAAGGAATGGAAAGAACTTCGAGTGGACAACGGAATGTGAGCAAGCCTTCCGAGACTTCAAAGAATTCTTGGGACGGCCACCTATCCTATCTCGACCACGAGAAGGAGAACCACTCATATTGTACCTCGCAGTAGGAAGCCAGGCAATAGCCTCAGCACTAATTAGAGAAAACAAGGGTGGGCAATAGCCCATCTACTTCATTAGCAAAGCACTGCAGGGGTCAGAGCTGAACTACCAGAAAATAGAGAAGTTTGCCTAGGCTCTCATACTCACATCCCGATGACTTCCCCCGTACTTCCAAGCGCATACCATTATGGTTCGGACCAACCAGCCCATAAAGGGGATATTGCAGAAAACAGATCTAGGAGGAAGAATCCTACAGTGGGCAATCGAGTTGTCTGAGTTCGACCTCCAATACGAGGCGCGAACAGCGATCAAATCACAATACCTAGCCGACTTCATTGCAGAATTCACAGACACCCTGGAGATCCCCATATAGTGGAATATATATGTAGACGGCTCCTCGAATAAAACTGGAAGTGATGCAGGTGTGATAATTGAAAGCAACCAAGGAACCCAACTTGAGCTTTCCCTCAAATTGGGATTCTCGGCCTCAAACAACCAGGCTGAATATGAAGCGTTATTAGCTGGTTTGAAGCTGGCTAGAGAAGTTGGAGCTCAGAAACTCAACATCTACAGCGATTCACAAGTCGTTACCTCACAAATAACAGGGAGTTACCAAGCCAAAGATCCTACAATGAAAACGTATTTGGATAAAACCAAGGAACAGCTCGGACAACTCGGGGAATATAGGATCTGCCACATACCCCGCGAGCTAAACGCCTGAGCTGACTCACTCTCAAAACTAGCCTGCACCAAACCAGGGGGCAACAATAGAAGCCTCATCCAGGAAATACTACAGAACCCATCAACATCGGGAGAAGAAAAAATCCTAGCCATAACAGGTCGGGATCAAGGATAGATGACCCCCATAATTAATGACCTCAAAACAGAAGCTCTCCCTACAGATGAAAAAGAGCCAAAGAGGTTAAAAAGGGAGGCACAGTACTACACTATCATAAACAACACCCTGTACAAAAGAAGGATCTCAATACCATTGTTAAAGAGCGTACCGACCTCCAAAACAATGGAAGTCGTGGAGGAAGTACACAGCGGCATTTGCGGCAATCATCTTGGAGCGCAAGCTCTCACCAAAAAGGTACTCCATTGGCCAACTCTACGAAAGGAAGCTACAGAATTTGTAAAGACATGTCCACCATGCGAGAAGCATGCCAACTTTCACATCGCCCCGCTGGAAAAACTCATCAGTGTAACCTTACCCTGGCCATTTGCAAAGTGGGGACTCGATCTTCTCGGACCCTTTCCAAAGGGATAGGGACAAGTAAAATTCCTCATAGTAGGGGTAGATTATTTCACAAAATGGATCGAGGCAGAACCCCTAGCCAACGCCACTGCTCAAAGAAGCCGGAAATTCCTATATAGGAACAACATTACAAGGTTCGAGGTCCTATACTCCATCACCACAGACAATGGCACCCAATTCATAGATGCAGGCTTCAGAAAACTAGTGGCCGACTTGAATATAAAACACCAGTTCACCTCCGTCGAACATCCCCAAGCCAATGGACAAGTCGAAACGGCCAACAAAGTCATATTGGCCAGGCTGAAGCGGAGACTGCAAGAAGCAAAGGGGGCTTGGGCCGAGGAACTTCCACAAGTCCTATGGGCGTATCGAACAACCCCCCATTCTACTACAAACGAATCACCATTTCGATTAGCATACGGAGTGGAGGCAATGATTCAAATAGAAGTCGAGAAAGGGTCTCCCCGAGTAGTCTACTACAATGAACAAACCAACTCTCAACTTCAAAGAGAAGAGCTCGACCTACTTTCAGAAATCCAAGAAAGAGCTCGGATCAGAGAAGAAGCACTAAAGCGGCGAATGGCTTCCAGGTATAGTCAAAAGGTAGTGCCAAGAGGTTTTGCTGAGAATGATCTCATCTTAATCCGAAATGATATTGGAACAACTCGACCCAGAGAAGGAAAACTGGCAGCCAACTGGAAAGGACCCTACCGAGTCAAGAAGTACTTGGGAAGGGCTACTATAGACTGTCCGAACTCGAGGGACGAGAACTTCCCAGATCATGGCACGCTTGTAACCTAAGAAGGTACTATAGCTAGGACAGGTAAAAGATCTCATCACAAGATGCACTATTTTTCCTGAAAAGGTTTTTTAATGAGGCGTCAAGATTGAGATTTAATCCGACTTAAGGGTACGGAAAACTCTCGCATGTATATATTTGCACTTTCTTTGAATAAAATACATTTCAGATATTCTACGAATTCCCAAGACGCATTAATCTGAAGCATTCATCGTCCGATTATAAAGCAACGGATCGACAGAAAGTGAAGAATAGATTCACTGTACGATCTTGATAGGAATGATCGACCGACAAAGGTGAAAACACGATTCACCTAAAGGACGATCAAACCGGGACAAAAACCACCATCTACAAAACGGCAAAGATGAACACAGAATAATGCAAGAAGTTATCGAAAGTGATCCCAAAAAGAACCTGACGAGGTCTTATGGATTGCTACATAATAACTTAAAAAGACTGGCCGACACTAAAAAGTCGGACCAAGTCAACCCAAGTTATCAGCAAATCCCTGGAAAGAGGTCTGGCCAACCCTATTAAAGAGGAATTGCTATAACTTAGAAGAGATCGACCTAACGAAGTCGGTCTCCTACAAGATAAGTTATAAAAGTAATCCCTGAAAGAGACCTGACAAAGGTCCAAGAAAAAGGATTACAAAAATAACTTAGAAGAGATCGACCTAACGAAGTCGGTCTCCTACAAGACAAGTTATAAAAGTAATCCCTGAAAGAGACCTGAAAAAGGTCCAAGAAAGAGGATTACAAAAATAACTTAGAAGAGATCGACCTAACGAAGTCGGTCTCCTACAAGACAAGTTATAAAAGTAATCCCTGAAAGAGACCTGACAAAGGTCCAAGAAAGAGGATTATAAAAATAACTTAGAAGAGATCGACCTAACGAAGTCGGTCTCCTACAAGACAAGTTATAAAAGTAATCCCTGAAAGAGAACTGACAAAGGTTCAAGAAAGAGGATTACAAAAATAACTTATAAGAGATCGACCTAACGAAGTCGGTCTCTTACAAGACAAGTTATAAAAGTAATCCCTGAAAGAGACCTGACAAAGGTCCAAGAAAGAGGATTACAAAAATAACTTAGAAGAGATCGACCTAACGAAGTCGGTCTCCTACAAGATAAGTTATAAAAGTAATCCCTGAAAGAGACCTGACAAAGGTCCAAGAAAGAGGGTTACAAAAATAACTTAGAAGGGGACCAACATGAAGAAATCGGTTATTGGACGCTAAAAATACAAGCAAAAGCGAGAAAACTGAGAAACAAGCTAGACCCATATAGTCACGGCCTCAAAGGATCCAAGTTACAAACAATAAGTGCAAAAGCAATCCAAAGAGGTCAAGCAGCAAGATTCCAACACTCTCAGAAACCAGAAGAGATACCATGTTAAAGCGCAATGGAAGCATAGTATAATAAAGCTTCAAGAGGCTACCGAAATCTACCTCAGAAAGCTACTTTTGTTTTTCAAAGTAAAAGTTGCCAGGCAGGCAACTAAAAAGCGTCAGCAGTTAAACAAAACAATAAAGTTCAAAAGCCCACAAACCGGGCTATTTACACAAATACTTAAAAAGAAGATCAGCAAAGATCAGGAGCTTTCCCGGCAGCATCAGTACGGGGAGAAGGAGGGCGAGTCTGAATAGGCACAGCATCTACAGTCCATCATCCCGGTTCAGAATCTGACAATCTGGATCAGACATAACTAGAGGAACCGAGGAGGTCGACACCTTGATAGAAGGCACTGGGGGAGGTTCAACATCATCATCGGGATCATCTGGGACAATCTTGCCATCCTTTACTACGTTATCAAGACTAACGAGAGTCAAATCGGCATCAGGAGCTACAATCCGGAACTGCTCCATCAGGTTCTCAGAGGCGGCAGTCACGCTACCCACAAGGTGACCCTGAAGCTCAGCATAATTAACCCGAGCAGTTTCCAAATCATCCCGGAGATGCATCAACTCCCTATAAGCTGAGACATAGCTATCCTTGTGCTTCAGTGCTATGTCCTCAGCCAACTTCAAAGAAGCAGCCAAGGCAATAGAGCTGGCCTTCTCACTCTCCAGTTCCTTCTCTACCTTCGCCAACTTCACCTCCAACTCATCCTTCAGACCCATGATCCGATCAAATTCTGATTTGGCCTCCTCCATGAAGGATTTTGTGGCATGAATCGGGATCCCCTGAACTGTTCGGAAAATAGCCGCACCCATATGTGCCATTTTCACACTACTTTTGGTGATAAAATCTAGATGCTGGAGAAGAGACACATCGTCCATGGAGAGCCCACCATAGGGGGCAATTTGCTGGTCAACAAACTCGACAACATCAAAATCCGGGGCATCCAGGTTAAAGGGCTCGGATGTTTTTTACTTTTTTAAGGGAGGAGCACCAGAAGCAACGGCAGAAGTCTGTGGAGGATTGACTTGACGAAACCGAGGAGTAGGAATTGCTTTCCTCGGCCCAGGAGAACTCGGCACAGGAGGCTTCACTGGGACCTGAGAAGATCCCTCTCCGGCCACCTTGGCCGAGATGTTCAGAGCAGCAGTTGCCTTCTTTGCCTTTTTAAAGGCCTTCATGGAGTCGTTGTTCTTTGACATCTCTGCAAATACAGAATTAGCCACAGCAAAGAGTTACAATCACAATATGAGGAAGAAAAAATTAAGAAACAAGTGTAGAAACAAGTCAGACAAGTACCCAAAACAGTCCGAACCAAGGACGGGTCATTCAAAAACCTTTTTCAAGATGGGGTGGTTCCCCCCATAGATCCTCAAGAACAACAACAAAGGCACGCTCAACATCATCAAGCATCTCCCAGGTATAGCGAGACACTCTCACATCCCTCTGCCACTCCAGAGGGAAAGAAGGCTCATCATTTTCATCAAGAAAAAAGGGGCGGGCCCCCTCGACAGCACGAACCCTAAAGAAGTAATTCTTGAAGTCCTTAAAGGACTCATCATACATAGCAAAAACTTTATGGCCCTGGGCGGACCTGAAAGAAACCCAGGAAGCTTTCTTTTTTGAAGAACCGCCAGGCTTGGCAGAAACAAACAAATAAAGGAAAAGAGTCTGAGAGGGTGTTACATCTAATTCTCGGCAGAGAAGCTGAAAAATTTTAATAAAACCCCAGGAATTTGGGTGAAGCTGGGATGGGGCAATATTACATGACCACAACAGGTCGGTCTCAAAAGCAGTAAAAGAAAAAGTAACGTTCAACTGACTGAAGAAGTATTCATAGGCATAGAAGAAGGGATGCTCCCTCTCGATGGAAGTCGGAAAACAAACTCTCTCATCAGAATCAGGAGCAACAAGCTCATAATCCTCCTCACGAGCACTGTTACCACAAATCCTATGGCGCTTCCTCAGCTCTGTGCAAAATTCAGCATCCACAACAGAAACACACAATAAAACAAGGGAGTCCAGCCAATCAGACATCCCCTCGGGAACTCTGGAAGACATCTCTACAATGTTATTTCGTGAAGACATGAGGCCAACTAATCCTACAAGTAAGAAAAGAAGATGGGGTTACTAAAAACATCTCGGACAAAGGAGAAAACAACTCAATACGATACAGGGGAACACACAGAAAAGGAAAACCCCAAGACTCAAACCAAAGTCCTGGGGCATCCTTTGAAGGCAATAATAAAGCAAGGTTTCTAGGAAAAATCTACTTCTCGCATTCCAGCACCTCTCAAAACAAGAAAAGAAGGCTTCAAACAACAAGCATTTTTCCATCAAAGCAAAACACAAAAAGTCATCAAAAACATTGCTTTACAGTCTAAACCAGCAAAAACCATCCCTAAAACATCAAACATGCCAAGCAGATACCATTAAAGATGCAACTTTTTTCAGAATCAGACAAAAGCAACCTTCAAATAAAACAAGAAACAGATACGAACAGCGGTATCAGAACAAAGAACATGCAAAGCCCTAAAAGCATCAAGCAAAAGCAAAAAGGATCATGTAGAAGATGGAGAAACTCCCAGAACGCACATTTCAACAAATCTAGGGCACAATGGAAATAGAAAGATCCAAACTTTCTCTAAAAGGAGGATCAAAATCAAAACCTCATCACAAAAAAAAAACAAAGAGAAAGCACGAAATGGGACTAACCTGGAGACGAAAGAAGCTTCGAGAAAGAAAAATGGAGGCGCAGAAATGAAAGCTGCCCAGAAAATCGCCAAACGAAAGCCGCAACACAAGAAAGCAGAAGCGCAAACGAAAAACAGAGAGCGAAGAGAGCGGAGAAAAGAAGTTACGAAAAGGGCGAAGGAGAGAAACCGTTTTTGGGTTTTCAAAATCAAAATAAAGAGCCTAAAGGGAAACGGAGCAATTAATGTTAAAATTAATGAAGGCATTAAACCCTCGCACGTTCCCAAAGCGCTGATACAAAAGCACCCGCTTTTAGAGGAAAAACGTTCTACATTCAAAAGCTTCTACAAAGGAATCGACAAAATGCTTGAGTTCGGCTTCACTAGAGAAGGACCGAAGTCCAGGACTCGAACTCAACAAAAAGACCGAGCTCAAGCAGGGGCACTGTTCATACCTTGGGTCGAGCTGTCCGACCCGGGATGTTCTACAGACAAAGCGACCGACCTCTTTAGGTCAAGCGGACCGACTTCTTCGCAAAGAACTCGGTCCAAATCGACAGAAAAGCCCAAAGAAGGGCCCAACTCAAGGAATACGATCCGATCCAAGGGCAGCCCAAGCCTATAGAGATAAGGGCAGTTCCATGGAAGATAAGCTGACCTCGACAAAAGATAAGATAAGATAAGATAACTAACTTATCTTATCTAAAGAAGGTCACATCTCACCATTATAAAGACACTGGAGCACCCAGGTATAAGTCATACTCTGATTCTACTCAATACCTGTTTAATACCCTTGCTAACTTAAGCATCGAAGTCCCTTGCAGGTACCCCCCACCCTTCGATGACAAGGGATCAGTAGCATTCTCAGTTCCACAAGTCGGACACACCAGCTCCGGCTGCTACACACCTGCCGGACACGTCGGCTCCGACCAGCACAGAAGATCTCGTCCGAGATCGACCTACAGTTTCAGGTAAACACTCGGAACACGTTGTAAGCATAGTTCCAACCCAACAATTGACCAATATCAAATTCAATTCAAGATAATGTCACAATTCAAACCAAAATTAACCGAGAGTATTTAGACTCTCGGGTCGTTCTTCCTAGGAACTAGTGACAACAAGTGCATACAATTTTGGTTGTGGAAAGCAAGGGGTGTTTTCAATGAAGAATTAAGCAATAAAGGAATTAAAAAACAAGGCAAAATTGCAATTAATAAACTAATAAAGGAATAAAAGAACTATGTATGCAATATAAACAAGTAAGACTATAAAGTGATGAAAATGTGATTTAAAACATAAATGAAACCTTGAATTGGGATGAGTTATGGAATTCCTTCCTTGCCATTACCACAACTATGATAATTATGATGGATTAATCTCACTAAGTCAACCCTTAATATCGAAGGATAAGTCAAGTGAGCATAATTGTTATTAATCCACAAATCCTAGCAAACTTACTAATTACCTTAGTAAAAAGCTAGCGTTAGTGGAAACAATAACAACTAACAACCCAAGAATTATCACTAAATGTTGGACATTATGGCTCTAGCAATCCATATACTCATTTTCCCAAACCAAGGGGTGGAAATCTACCCTATAACTAAGATTGGCATTTCATCAAACACATAGAGGGCATAAACATAAAATATGGCAAAATTAGAAAAATGGTAAAAGCTATGAACCATAAATGATCAAAACCAATAAAGGCAACTCAACCAAACATATAAAAGCCATCAAACATCAAATTAAACAACTAGGAATCAAAATTGCAAGACAAAGTAAATGTTGACAAAAGAGAGTAAAATATATGAAAGTGTAGAACAAGTAGTGTAATTGAAAGAGAAATTAAAGAAATACTTACGATGCAATTGCTAGAATCCAAAATCAACTTGAAGTATAAAATTCTACAAAACCCTAATTAAGAACCCTAAGAGAAAAAACCTAAAACTATACTACGCTACTCCTACTCCTGCTATGTGTTTTTCTTATTCTAAGATGGCTCTCTTGTCAAGTGTTGAATTCCCCTTGATATAGCACTCCAATTCAGCCTTCAAGCCCTCCAAAATGGGCCAAGAGGCTTCAGAAATCGCGAAGCATGTGTTTCATTAATAAATCACGTGCAGGGACATGTGCGAACGCACATATGTGTGCATCTACACACTTGGCTAAAAATCCTCCTGTGTGTACGCACAGGTACTTGTGCGTATGCACACGTCGCTGTGTGTTCTCCCTTGTACATGCTTCCTTCCACTTTTGGCCATCCATTCTTGCCTCTAAGGCCTGAAATCACTCAACAAACATGTCATGGCATCAAATGGAATAAAAGTGGAATTAAATTGCTCATTTCAAGCACAAAATCGCATGTTTTCGCATTTAGGTTCAATTTAGGGATCAAACACAAAAGTATGCTATTTTAGTTAATAAGTGTGAGTTTATATGATAAAATCCATCCAAATTGAAGCTAAATATATCATCAAATATGGACTCATCAGCCATGCAAGAATGAAAAGAAACAAGAACACTGGCAAGCGAAACCCTAAGGAAGCAAAAATTACCAGGCGCACATCACAGCAAAACGATCAGGCGCAAAGATGCAATATTTTGTGGAAAGATGCAAACTTTCCAAAGTAAACTCAAACAAAATCAAAACTTTATACACAACAAACATGCAAAAAGAACGGTGCGGAAAGTAAAAAGAAGAAAAAGAAAAACCAACCTGCAAAGGAGATGATGAGGGCCGCACAAACAGAAGCAACAAATGAAGACTGTCGAATGAGAAGACAGAAAGCTTCGAGGCGTGAGAAAACGGATGAAACGAAGCACCTCAATGGATAACGAAGCAAAGGGAAAAGAGAAAGGAGAAGAAGAAACCGAAAGCAAAGTCTTTAGAAATTCAAAATGAAATGAGAAGAGGGAAATGGCAAAGAGGAGTTAATAGGCTTTAAAAACCCTCGCACGTTTCCAAGAAAATACAAACGCGCAACGCAAATAAAGGAAGAAAGAAACGCTTCGCATTTTAAGGCAGAGGCTAACCTAACAAACATTCTACAATATGTAACACCCTAATTAGCCTAAGCCTTACCTCGCGTCATAAAGCAAAGGTTAATCAAAGGTTACGACAGTTCTGAGCTTATACATATATCATATAGAAGGAATTAATATTATCTAGAAGCCCGATGAAGAATATAGCTCAAAAATAGGATTTGAAAAATGCAAAACGTACTAGCGATGATTCTAACTTAAACCACAAGAAACAGGTATTGAGCAACACAACATCATAGTATAATAGTGTAATACCATATGACACTAGCCAAGACTCACGGAGTTTAAGCCGGCTAGCCATGTACAGACCATGTATGAAACCAGACAGTAAAAATAGCTTATACAAGTTTTGTTCTCTCAATACAAGCCTCTAGGCCAAAGTAAAATGCAAAAGTGAGAGACAGATATATATAATAAAGCAAAAGACTCTAAAAGATAGTCCAGATCCTCTGCTCCTGTCACCAATCAAACAACTCACCGAGGTGGGTTGCGACCTGCATCTAAAAAATACGACATAATATGGTATGAGAACCGGAGGTTCTCAATATGGTAACAGTTCCCAGTGATGTAGGATATAAGACTCCAGGACACCGAAGGCAATCCTAGACTCCATATCCATCACAAGATTCAAGCTTAAAGCATTCTAAAACAAATAAGCATAATATGTAATTCCTTAATACAACTTAAGCCGTAGTACCATAAAAGGGTAATCTAACCTAGGGAATTTCTACTCTAACCAAACACCGCTGTCCCACAGCCTTTACCAATCGATCCGCCATGCGATCCCATTGCCACCGCCTTCTGAACCTCCTCCACTCCAGTAGAAAACACAAGTATATATAATACAAGTAAAACACAGATATAGGCATGTGTAGCACTTAATTCAAATAGCAATTAGACATGTTATACAAATAGAAAAACAATATCAAGTCGGCAAAGCATACAAACAGATAGAAAATGCACATGATGAATGCCTGCCCTACTGACTGTGATATCACATTGTCGGTTCAACTGCTAACCCGATACATCTCCATGGAGATGTTGCCCTTCGGATTCATGGTGTGGGAACCCTCGAGATATAGTGCTCGAATCACTGTCCAGGGTTTTGCGCCTGCACACTCTGATGATCCGAAGGGATTCGAGCGGGATCTATTGCCTCCGACCTCACATCTAAGTGCAAGCGGGACGAACCACCGCCCTTACGCCGCCGCTGCTACCTCGACAGGTGGGATCCAACCTCGGCCCCTGCCGGGCGCATAGCGTCTCAAAATTTCAATGAAAAAGTGATACAGTGGTTTTCAAAATATTTTTAGTACAGACGGATCCATCACTTCATTCAGAGCCCTCGACTCTTTTCAACCACTATTCATTCACATTTCAGTTCCTTGCTTCGACATTTCATTCATCAACCATTTATCGCACATCATCAAATCTCCCAAGTACAACAGAAACCTAGTACTCCGTTTGCTAACTTTTCCCAAATAATAGTCTCTAAAACCCTTAAACTGTTTCACATATTTAAACACCCAAAAATATGCACAAAAGTCTTAAAAAGGTGCTATGGAAGCTTACAACCTCGTCGGGAAGGTGAAATAGTTGAAAACAAAACAAAATTTGAGAAACAGGGCATGTGTGTCCGTACAGAGGTGTGCGTGTGCACAACCAGGAAATTTTTTGAGGAGTGCGTACGTACAGGGGTGTGCGTACGCACAAGTGTCAAAACATAAAAGGGTCTGTCCACTCGCACAACCTGTGCGAGCGCCCCCAATAGATTGCCCTCCCCAATGTGTGCGTGTGCACAGGTTTGTGCCTACGCACAGGTTGCGATTCTCCCTTTGGTGTGCGTGCGTATAAGCTGTGCCAAGGATTTGAGCAAAGCGCCTTCCTCTGCCTGTACGGACGCACAGATCTATGTGTGCGCATAGATCAAAGTTTTCATAAAGTGTCCGTACACACAATGCTGTGCGTGCGCATATATCAGAAAACTCAGAATTCTGTAACTTTGCAAAATTTCCAGTTTTCAACACAAATTTTTTATTGATCATAACTTCCTCTACAACATTCCAAATTTTACAAACTTTATATCGATTTAAAGGGTTTTCAAATATCTTTAATATCAAACCATTTTCAACTAATTTAGAAAACCGAGGCAAAAGTTATGATCAAGCAAAGTTCATCAAATTCAACTTTTACCCAAATCACAACTTTCACAATTCCTTTTCAAAACACAACCAAACCAATCCATACCATTCCAAACTCCAATTCTCATCAAAATCAACCCTCTATGTAATATCACACCAAAATTTCAACCTTTTTTCTTCACTTTTCCACATCCACAACATCCATATCAACATATCTCATATGCCAAACTTCATTAACAAGTTACCAACTATATTATCAATCACTCAACATCAAAATCACATTTATCAACATAATCCACTGCTCAACTTCATAAATCATTCATTCTCATCATTTTACTACCAATCATCATTATCAACTCAAAATTCATCATTTCATCAAATATCATCATACAATAACACCCAACAACTCATCAACCATTCAAATCCAATTATATCTTATGGGTCACTAGCCTAAGTGTCCATGAATATTATATACTACATAGAGAAAACCGAAACCATACCTTGGCCGATTTCCAATATAAACCAAATGAGCTTTCAACCAAAATCCAACCACCAAGGTAGCTCCAACAAGCACCAATAAGCTCCAAACTCACCAAAATCAAGCTATATACACATAAATCACCACAAATCAACCTAGGGCTCAACATAAATCAAAATTTCACAAGAGTTCAAAGCCTCTTACCTCTCTCAACAGATTTGGATGTCAAAACCCAAAGCTGAGCAAGGATTATAGTGAACCTATTCATCAAGAATCACAAAAACTCACTTAGCCATAAACCCTAGGTACCCAAAATTTTGGAGAGAAGAACTGGAGAGATTTCAAACTTATCTCTAGAGTTTCTTGGATGGGTTTTGTAGAGCTCTTCATGAAACACGTAGTCGCTGACAACACACAAATCGGAGCTCTAGAACTCAAGATATGAGCTTGAGAAGATTGAGGTGATTAGGGTTCCACCTCTTCTTCTCTCCTTCTTTCAATTCTGAAGTGTGTGTGTGTGTATGAGGCTAGGATTCATTAAATGAGCCTTTATATATGTTGGACTTGGGCCCAACTTGGGCCCAACTTGGGCCCGGTTCAACCTGTTAGCATTTTTAGCCCATTTGCCCCAACTTCAGGCCAGACTTTTAAAATTAACGCCCGATTTTCCATTTCTGCTATTTTTCTAATGTTTTTTTACTGTTTCTACTTTTTCTCGCATAGCACCGGGCAGATTTGAATCGGTTCAATCGGTTCAACTGTCGGTTCGGGGTTTTTTACGGTTTTTCGCAGTAAACACATTTTCTGACTCGGAAAGACCCACTGAGTCCAAAAATGATGTTTAAAACCTCGAATTCTCAATCTAACTTTTCGGAATCAAATTTGGGCAACATAACCACTGAATTAACCGGTTCGATTAATTGCGGTTCTTACGCAAGAGATTGACTAAAGACAAGATGCTCGAGTTCGACTTCCTCAAAGGGTCGAAGTTTAAAAACATGACCTTAAAGGAAAAATCGAGTCCGAGCAGGGGCACTGTTCATATCCTGGGTCGAGCTATGCGACCCAGGCTGACTAAAGACCAGAGCAATCGACCTCTTCAGGTTGGGTTGCCCCGACCTCTTCACAAAGAGTTCGGACCAGACGCCATAGGAGCCCAAAGCAGGCCCAAAACAAAGGAACACAGCCCAATCCAAAGGCGACAAAAGCCTAGAAGGATAAGGTGGTTACCCTAAAAGATAAGATGGCTTCACCTGAAAAAGATAAGATAAGATAAGATAACTATCTTATCTCTAAAAAGGTCACTCCGCACTACTATAAATACATTGGAGCACCCAGGTATAACTCTTACTCTGATTCTACAAAAAAGTCCTGCCTAAAGCACGTGCTAACTTAAGCATCGGAATCTCTTGTAGGTACCACCACCCTCCGATGACGAAGGATCAGCAGCACCGCCCAGTCCAACAAGTCAGACACAACAGCTCCAGCCACAATAGAAAACAAATAAATATCTAGAGAGGGTAGTGTAGCATTTACCATTAAAAAAATCATCCAAAATCCAAAACAAATAAATATCCAAAATGTAAGAAAAAGAAACATTCAAAATGTAAGGAAAAAGATTCCAAAATCAATAAAAAAAATCATAAAAAAATCTGAAATGTAATAAAACATAGCAAAAAATGAGATATCCAAAATTTTTTAAAATTCAAAAATTATCATGAGAAACATCCAACACTTAATAAAAAATATCCAAAATCTAAAAAAAATATAAAACCAAATAATAACAAACATTTAAATTTATTGAAAAATCATTTTAAAAATTCTAAATATTCATTTTAAAAATTCCTAAAATATATAAAAAATTTCTAATAAAAAAAACATCCAAAACATAAAATAATTCAAAACCTAACAAAAACAAGATATTCAAAATTATTTTAAAAAATCCAAAACCTAATGAAAGAAACTTTCAAAAAAATAGAAAAATAACATTTAAAAATTAAGCAATAAACATCTAAAACTATTAAAAAACTCATCCAAAATAAAAAAAAAAAACAAAAACATCCAAAACATAGAAAAAAACTCAAAACGTATGAAAAAAAATCCAAACAGAAGAAGAAAAAATATATTTGAAACTTATGAGAAAAAATCCAAACAAAAGAATCAGCAGCAGAAGAAGAAGCTATAGAGTGAACAAAGGAGGACTTTGCATGTCACAACGGAGGAAGAAGCAGTATTGGGGGGTGCTGGCGACACGTGGAGGGAGCCGGGATGGTCGGTTGGGCTACGCGACATGAGGGAGGGAGTTGTAATGGTCGAAAGTGATACACGTCACGATCGTACTACAACAAATTCGGGTTGAGGCAATCCATTAAAAATATTGCCTATAATAAGGGAACGTGTTGCCATTAATAAAAGGCAACACTTTTCGACAAAAAGCAACGCTTTTTGGGGGGTTGGCTATACGGCCGTTACCTTTGGTCTAAGACAACACTTTTGTGCATTAAAGGGAACCTTTTTATGGCAACCTTCAAAAAACGTTGCCTTTTTTGCAAATAAAGCAACTCCGCGAAAGGGTTGCCTTAGAGCACCCAAACACAATGCTTTAGATGAGACGTTATGGCAACACTTTTTACGAGTTGTATTTTCTAATACATAAAGCAACACTTGTCTAGAGTTTTTAAGTTGCCTTTTTATATACCTAAAGCAACACTTGTGCAAGTTTTTTCTAGTTATTTTTTCATATACCTAAAGCGACCCTTTGCCAGGTTTTTTTAAGTTGCCTTTTTCATATACCTAAAGCAACACTTGTCCAGGTTTTTTTTAAGTTGTCTTTTTTATAGACCTAATGCAACACTTGTGTAAGTTTATTTGCAGTTGTCTTTTTTTAATACCTAAAGCAACACCTTATTGAGTTTTTCTTAGGTTTTCTTTTTTACTATCTAAAATAATATATTTTTTACGTTTGTTATATTTATATGACATTTGAAGGATATATAACACCCACATTTGAATAAGCTAATAATATATATTGCATATATATAGAAAGGTCTTCCAAGTGCCAATTAACATACTTGCTAAGTTACGAAGTCAAATAAATAATAAACATAAATAAGCAAAATACATGTTTTTCTGATGATGAACTTAAACAAAAAAGAAACTAAGTTGTCCACTTGAAACCAAAAAGACTTTAAACAAAAAAGAAACTAAGTTGTCCACTTGAAACCAAAAAGACTTTGTGCTTCACCATTTGCCTTTATGTCTTCAGAAAACTTCATCCAACAATAAGAAAGCTGCAGTCAAATTTAAATGAACAAAAAAATTATAGTCAAAACATCAGCTATACATACAATAACATGTATACTCAAGTGTTACAACAATTAGCACACATACCTAATCATGATTTGGTATATGAGTCGATGGAGGAGAATGTCGACGAACTAAATTTGGATCTTGTTCACTATTTGCAACATAAGTTTCACAATATCTTCCAATCCTTGCAGTCGTTGTTTATGGTCGTCTAATTCAGTTTTTAAAGCTGTTACCTTCTCTTCACTTTATTTTTTGATTTCATCTATTTCTTTATTTTTCTTAAGAGAAGTTTTTGTAACAGTTCTTCCATAACATTGAACTCTTCCTGGATTCTCTTTACCAAAAACTTTTTGAAATGCATTAGTAATAGTTTCTCCAGCTTCTTGGAGATCATCAAGTTTATCCTATACACATAAATATATGATATGTATTTTTAGTGATAAAAATTCAATGAAAGAATCCAACAACCTATTGATAACTAATAGGGGCAGCAATCCAAAATAGCCATAAAACAGCCATAAAATAAAATAGCAGTCCATGATAGCCATAAAACAGGCATAAAATAGCCAGAGAACAGCAATTAAATCATCCATGAAACAGCCATAAAACAGCAACCATGACAGCCATAAAACAGTCAAAAAGTAGATACTAAAATAACAACCACGATAGCCATAAAATAGGCATAAAATAGCCATAGAACAGCAATTAAATCAGCCATAAAATAGCCATGAAACAGCCATAAAACAACAACCATGATGGCCATAAAACAGTCATAAAGTAGATACTAAAACAACAACTACGCTAGCCATAAAACAGGCATAAAATAGCCATATAACAGCAATTAAATCAGCCATAAAACAGCCATGAAACAGCCATAAAACAGCAACCATGACAGCCATAAAACAGCCGTAAAGTAGATACTAAAACAACAACCATGAGAGCCATAAATAATTTGCATAAAATAGCCATAGAACAGCAATTAAATCAGCTATAAAATGAAAAACATCAACCATGACAACCATAAAATAGCCATAAAGTAGATACTAAAATAACAACCACGATAGCCATAAAATAGCCATAAAATAGCAATTAAAATAACAATCCATGACAACCATAAAATAGCCATAAAATAGCTGCCATGATAGCCGTAAAATAGGCATAAAATAGCCATAAAACAGCAACTAAATCAGCCATAAAACAGTCATGAAACAACCATAAAGTAGCCACAAAGTAGGTACTATAATAAAATCACGATAGCCATAAAACAGTAAAGAACATAGCATCCATGACAGCCATAAAACAGCAACTAAAACAAGAAAATTATAGAGTAACTTACAATAACAGCTTGTGTTTCTACATCAAGCGTTTTTCCTTTTAGTCCATTCTGAGTTGCAACAAACATTTCAACTTAATTTGGTTCCTCTTTGTTCTCTTTTTTCTCACGCTACAGACCAAGATAGCAATTACAAAGTTATAACATACTAAAATTAGGCGGAAGTAACGAGTAAAGAATTTTAACTCAAATGTGACCTTACCAAATCAACACGCACTCTTGCAAAATTGATTAGTCTCATTTTATGTCTCCATTGTTGCTTCTTACGATTTTCAGAATTTATAACACACATGGACTATGTTTAAAATAAACAATGATGAAAAAAATATAAAAATTGAATGAATTATACTTGATCGTATCAAATAATAATAATAATTAAAATCCTCTAACTCACTTTGATAGTTGGAATACTCCAATATGCAATTAGCTTCCGAAATTGTATTTCTGGAATTTTCAAAGGATGATTCACCAATATATCCTCAATATTTCTAGAATATGGTTCAAAATGATTCTTTCTTATTCTTATTTTGTAACGCTTCCATGCTCCTTGAACACCAGTCATCACCCATAGCTTTGAAGATTTTGGAAGAATGAACTTTGACTACAAACACATCGATTTCATCATATCATATGTATAAAAAGATTATTAACATATGGCATAAACATAAAGATAAATGGAGCTTACATTAATATACTTCCAAATGCGCTTTTTGATTTGCTTAGGCACAACTTTCCAATTAGTATATATCAAGGTAATAAAATCACTATTCTTTCCTATTGTTCTAATAAAATTAGTTAAATCCTTCACTCTTTGAGCAGTGCAGTTGGCCCCACGGCTGCTCCCTGATCAAAAGTCACTTCCTCCCTTTCTTCCCAAGTTCTTGCATAAATCTTTATGCATCTTGTTTTTCTACAAGTCTTTTTAACCTTTGGAGTATCTAAATTAAAAATTGAGAAAAAGTACAAATTAAAACCAAAGACAGCCGTAAATCATATATGGAGAGGGATACCGTGAACGGTATGGAAAGGGCAGCCCCATGCTCATATGAAAATAGAAATTAAACAAGTATATTCATGCTACTGTTCATATGGAAAGGGAACCCGTGAATCATATATAGAATTGTATAATAGATAATGATAAAAAGAAAATGTAAAACAAATAGCAACAAACTAAATTACATCACCTTCTACATGAGCCTCTTCTATAACTTGATCTCCTTCTACATCAAGATTGTCACTTTCATATTCACCAACATAATCTTTCTCATAGGGGATATGAACATTTTCTCCATTATTCGGGGATGGCTTAGATCTAGCATCCTCAGTAGTTGAAACTTCAATATGTTCCTCTTCTCTTTCCACATGAATTCCTTGGTCACCCAAAAAAGCATCAAGAGTCATCGATGGATGCTTTAAGTTATTTTTTAAATTTGTCAAATTAGCTAGTTCTTTTTCAGTAGCTCTAACATCCTCACCAATTGACTCAAAGTCATCTTCCTCTTCTCTTTCTACTTCTACTCCTTCTGTATGCAAAAAAGCATCAAGAGCCATTGCTGGACACTTTGTCTTGCTCTTCATCTTCTTAGGAATTGACTGTTCTTCTAGTTGAACATTACTCCTCACTTAGTTATGAGAAGACCTCAAAGACCGGTTCATAACATTGTCTACAAGTATTTTATTTATCCCTTCCATTGAATTCTCCCTACTTTGTTTGTCTCTAATTTCTGAAATTTTTTTCTTATGCTATTGTGCTATTTTGGCTTGATTACTTCCTTTATCACCTTTGGTTATAAAATTTCAAACTAGTTTCACAGCAGAAGATACTTCCTTCATTTCAAATTCTTTAACTTTTGCATGAGCTTGATACTTTTTTACCAACCTTTTTCTCTTTGAAGTTGCTCCATTTTCCATTAAGTTGCTGTATAAAAATATTAAACAGTCATAAAATTTCAGAAACATATGCATCTAATAAAGGAAAGAGGTTACAAGAGAACCACAAATATGCAAAACAAAATGAGGATCAAATCAAGTAGTGAACCATAATAAACAATTGCTAAATTCTATAACACAAAATAATCAGCAAATCAAGTTCAAAACTGCTAACATAAAGTGATAAATCTAACTTATATACTATAAAAGAGGGAACAAGTCACTCAAAAGTCTTTGGAATCATATTCTTTATCCGATCCTGTGTTATACTCTTGGAAAAAATAGACTTCTTTTACAATATTGATGAGAACTTCATTCAAATCATTCCTTACCAAGTCTACTACACGATCATCATTAGGTATAGAAGGAACCGTCGAATTATCAAATGGCTCATTTTCATAAGTATCTTCAACAACAATGTCAACTTGATCACTTATGCTAAATAGGTCCCTTGAAACAGTCTTCATTACATAATGTTTATTTTTATTAAATACATCTTGCACATAGAAGCATTGGTGCACTTGACATGCCAAGACAAAAGGCTCTTCCTGATAGCACTTTTTGTTAAATGCACATATGTCGAGCCATAAGCATCCTCCCTATCCTCATACCAATCACATATGAACAATGTAACCTTAAAATTTTCATAGTAGTCCAACTCAATGATATCATTCACTCTACCATAATAAGAAATATTTTCATGAATTGGATTTGCATCATTTGTGCTTGCAAAGTTTGTCATCAATACAACTAAAGTAACACCACTATTTTGTGTCTTGCATCTTACCTCACGTTGCGTGCCTAGTGTGAAATCTATATCCGTTGATAAAATAACTAGAATATCTTTTTTCACATTGGGTTGGTCCTCTAGAGAGCTCTTTTATCCAATTTGGAACATCATGCCACAAAGCACGTGTTTTAAACCATGTAGAAAAGTTTTTGCTATGATTTTTAGCTCTCATCCATCTTGTTCCTTATTGATAAGTCTCATGCTCACTAAAACCCAAGAGTATAATATTTGTAAGTATAAAATAAACCTATCAAAATTTCTAATTAAAATACCAAAATATAGCAAAACTAGTATGATTTACCTAACATAGTTGTCTATTTTGTGACAATTCAATAATATGTAGCTATGAACTTGCTCTCGATACTTGTCGTCAAGAAGAAAAGGTTCACCTTTCTTTGCACCCAAAGGAACGCCTCTTTTTGGAAATAGATTCGAAAATGCATCTGTAGTTTTCATCATAGAATTATTAGGTTCATCATTATTTTTGGATTGTCTATTTAATTTTGTTTGAACACCAGAATGTAAGTAACGCGAGCAAAATGTCAAACATTCTTCAACAAAATATGCCTCTATAATAGATCCTTCAGGACGACTTCTGTTTCGAACATAGGACTTCAAAGTACACATGTATTTTTCTGGAGGATACATCCATTGAAATCGAACTGGACCTCCCAATCTCACTTCATTAGCCAAATGAATAGGCAAATAAATCATTATGTCGAAGAAAGAAGGAGGAAGGATCCTCTCTAGTTGGCATAATGTTGTGACAATATCCTCTTCTAATTGATCTATCTCTTGTAATGTGATAGACTTTTGACACAATTGACGAAAAAATGAGCCAACTCGAATCAAAGGAATTTCAACTTGATCTGGAAGTATTCCTTTTATAGGAATTTGTAACAAATAGTGAAGCATGAAATGAGCATCATGAGTCTTATAACCAGATATTCTTCTCTCCAAAAGGTTCACACACTAAGAAATATTTGAAGCAGAGCCATCTGGCAACTTTGCTGTCTTCAAGACGTCACAAAAAATTGACTTTTCAGCATTGGCCTTTGAGTAGCATGCCTTTGCCAGCTTCACCTTTTTCCTACCATTCATTTTCTTGGGGTGAAGGTTCTTTCGAATGGCCATTTTTTGCAAGTCATCGAGCATTTGTGTGATCTTTTGTCTTGCCAGAAATATCCAAGAGAGTTCCAAGAATACTATCAACTATGTTCTTTTCTATGTGCATCACATCTAAATTGTGTCGTGATGTGTTATACTACCAATAAGGTAAATCAAAGAATATTGACCTCTTCTTCCATGGACCATATTTCTTTGGTTTTAGTTTCCCAAATGAATTATCCATATACTCCAACTGACTTAAAGCTTCAGTACCCGACAATAATGGTGGAGCTTGCCTATGTTCTACTTTTCCATTAAAAGATCTCTTGTTAGCTCTCCATGGATGATCCTCAGGCAAAAAGGCACGATGACCCATATAGCATGTCTTGCAACTATATTTAAGATTGTTAGAACAAGTCCCATGGTAACAATAAGGGCAAGCTAGCTTCCCTTTTGTACTCCAACCAGATAGTATTGCGTAAGCCAGAAAATCACTTATTCTCCACATAAGAGCCGCATACATTTGGAGGGTTTCATTTTTTGATGAATCATATGATTCCACCCAGACCACCCACAACTACTTCAACTCCTCGATCAAAGGTTGCAAGTAAATGTCTATATCATTTCCTGGTGACTTTGGTTCGATATGGATTGAATCCGTCACTTGACAAGCCAAGTCTCACATTACGGGGATCGAGAGCAAAATTTGTATGACAATTGTCAAAGTCCTTCCATGACTGGCCGTCAGCAGGATGCCATAACTTCTTATCTTTTTTGCGTTCTTCGTCATGCCACCTCATGCTTCTAGCTGTTGCTGAGCACATGAATAGTCTTTGAAGCCTGGGAATTAAGGGAAAGTGTAACAACGTCTTCACAGAAATATTGTGATATTTTTTTGAAGGCAAAACATCAGCTTCAACTACAGGATGCACAATCCAACGAGAAGAACCACATTCATGACAAGATGTGTCCTTCTCGTACTCTTTCCAATATAGCATGCAATCGTTCGTGCATGCGTCAATCCTTTTATAGTCAAGATCTAAGTCTCTCACCATAGTCTTAGCTTTATTGAAAGAAGTAGGAATATTTAAGTTATGAATAGCCTCTTTTAGCAACTCCAAGAGAGAAGTAAAAGAGGCATTACTCCACCCATGTTGCCACTTTAATAAGTATAGTCGGATGGTGAAAGACAACGTAAAAAACCCGTTGCAACCGGGATACAGTTCTTTGCTAGCCTCTTCAACCAAGTTATAGAATTTCTATGCATCTTCATTCATACCTTCTTTTATCCCTTCCGCTTGTGCCACATCCCTAAATCTATCATTCAACAAGGAATCCATGTCGTCATACGAGTTAGTCTCACTCTCACGATCAATCTCACTATCGCTATCGCTATCAGCATCCATGCCGACTACGCTTTCCCCATGATGAATTCATCTCGTATAACCATTAATGAATCCAAAAGCAATCAAATGGATATAACTTGTTTGTCTTTTGTGCCACAAGAAATTACAATACTTTGCACAAGGGCATAAGATTCCGCTCCTTGATGGTATCCGATGGAGTAAGCAAAGTCTAAGAAGTCATTGACACCGTTACTAAACTCAGCTTTGTCTCTTGGTAAACTCATTCAATCTTTTTCTAGGTCTTGGAAAAACCTAATTATTCATATATTATTATTACTATTTAACCAAGCATGTAAATAATAATATTTACGCACATTAAGTATATAAATTCATTAAAAAGGCACATAAAGTATTATTATTAAAATTAAGAAACAATGAAAAAGACACATAAAGACATTCAACATGAAAAAAAAAACTGCACAGAGGTCATAATATACATATGAAAACATACAAGTATAAGTAAGATAAACAAATTTACAGAGTCATGGCTCAACAAATTGCAATCTTCAAGTCCTAGAGTGTCCACCAATGTTTCTCAAACTCTTCTGAAGCAATCTTTCTCTATAACAGAGAAAAGTATCAAATTTACACTATTCTCAATGAATTATTCAACTCAATCAAAGTGAAAAATAGAAAAATCAAACAAAAAATAATAATTGAAAGACTCTTTTTCTATATGGATGACCTAAAGAGAAGAAAATTTTTTATCTTATTAAAAATCAAACTAAGCATACTATAAAATTTGATCTCTCTTTGAGCTTAGGATATATAATAGGTGAATTTGGTTGCTACATGAAAGATAAACATTTCATCAAGTTTCTAATGTTAAGAGTTCTCACGTGGATCAGCATTTCATTTTTTCTTTAGAAACCTACCATACCATATTGGTAGCTTAGTTAGGTGTGAGTGACAATTAACCACACAATCAGTAGTATGTATCACCAATCAACACCACACAAATAACCAATTTTTCACACCAAAATTTTAAACTCTATATAATATAAATTTTGCTCGTGCACTAGTATTTGTTGGAGGATTCTAAGGTAGGTTATACGGAAAATCAAAACTAATCATAAGAAAAGAAAAGATCCATTCATCATAAATCAGTTTTGCAATATTTAATACTAAGTTATTAATTCTCTCATATACTTTCACCATCACATATTACAAGGTTATATCAATTTCAATATATCTTTTCCAGATTTTCACAATATTTATTTACATAACGAAATTTAATGCTACAAACCTAGCAGTAAGCTATTAACCTAATAAGGGAAAAAATTCATAATTTATTAGTTTCAGATCTCTTTAAACTCAAACCTGGAAGCTAAAAATTCAGATATTTAATCCCCAAATCCCAAGGTAAAGGCAAATAATTAATCATATCACAGAAGAAATCCACATGGAAGACCTCAAAACAATCTCTTAAGATCATGACTTAAAACGCACTATATACATCAGACTACTATATTTAACATGATAAAGCAATTAACTTTACATAACTAATGTATACGTCAAATTCATTGACAATATAAAAGGCAGAAAAATGTAAAAAAATTCAAAATACAGAAAAATATGTCCCACACATAATCATAATCAAAAATGCAGAAAACCCTAAGAAGTAACAATCAGAACCATGAAAACTTCAGAAAAATTGAAATAAAATTCCTAAAATCAGAATTATTAAGAAGCAGCAAAAATTAAAATTCAATACATTCAGAAATTCATAATCAAAATGTAGAAAAATTCAGAAAACCCTAAGAAGCAACAATCAGAACCATGAAAATTTTAGAAAAATTGAAATAAAACCCCTAAAATCAGAATTATTAAGAAGCCCCAAAAATTAAGATTCAATGCATTCAGAAATTCATAATAAAAATACAGAAAAATTTAGAAAACCTTAAGAAGCAACAATCATAATCATGAAAACTTCAAAAAAATTGAAATAAAATCCATAAAATCATAATTATTAAGAAGCCCCAAAAATTAAGATTCAATGCATTCATAAATTCATAATCAAAATGCAGAAAAATTCGGAAAACCCTAAGAAGAAACAATCAAAACCATGAAAACTTCAGACAAATTGAAATAAAACCCCCAAAATCAGAATTATTAAGAAGCCCCAAAAATTAAGATTCAATGCATTCAGAAATTCATAATCAAAATGCTGAAAAATTCAGAAAACTCTAAGAAGCAACAATCAGAACCATGAAAACTTCAGAAAAATTAAAATAAAACCCCTAAAATCAGAATTATTAAGAGTCCCAAAAATTAAGATTCAATGCACTCATAAATTCATAATCAAAATATAGAAAATTCATAAAACCCTAAGACGTAACAATCAGAACCATGAAAACTTATGAAAAATTGAAATAAAATCCTTAAATTCAGAATTACTAAGAAGCCCCAAAAATTAAGATTCAATGCATTCAGAAATTCATAATCAAAATGCAGAAAAATTCAGAAAATCCTAAGAAGCAACGATCAAAACCATGAAAACTTCATAAAAATTGAAATAAAACCCCTAAAATCAAAATTATTAAGAAGTCCCAAAAATTAAGATTAAATGCATTCAGAAATTCCATTTTCATACTAAAATTCAGAACATTTTCAATCTTCATTCACAATCACTGTATTCAGAAATTTTATTCCATAGTAAAATTTAGAAGCTTTCTTACAAATAAGCAGAGGAGGAGGAGGGGGTTACAGCTGCGTGTAGTGTTGTGAGAGCATGCGAAGAGGAGAAGGCGAGACAGGGGAAGAAGAGGAAGCGGGAAAAGGAGGGGGTTTCTCGAAGAATACCGTGTACGTGGAGTCGAGACCGGCCAACGACCGTGGAAGGGAGCACCGCGCCGTCGCCGTTTGGAGTGGACAGCACTGCGATTGAGAGCTGCGGTCATTGTGGAGGAGAGCCTCGATCGGTGGAGCTGTGGAGGGTGTGTGGCCGTCTGTGGTTCCAAATGTTAAGGTTACGGTATAGTGATGAAGTGACGAAGCTAAATGATGAAGCAAGTGATGAACTGATCAAGTAATTATGTCTTTTCTTTCTTTTTTTTTTAAGTTATTTGATTGGAAAATAATTGGTGGGAATATGAAAAGTTTTCCTCTAAAATTTGTAACTGTGATTAATTTTAGGCAATTTTTTATAAATGTTATTTATTCAATTTTTTTATAACCTTTATAAAATGTTGTATTTTTATTTAAAAATATTGTCTTAATGTTTTATATTGTAACATTTTTTTAGTGTTATTTTAGATATTAAAGATAATAATTTTTGTGAGTGATCAAAAATTTTATTTTCTTAGTCTTATTCAAAGGCAATTCATCAAAAATATTATCTTTGCCTATCTAAGGTAACTTTTATTAAATATTGCTTCGAATAAAGATTATTTTAGACTAAAAATATTGTAGTATGGAAGGAGCTGCAGCATTCGACTCGACTGTGTGATGCGAGAAAAGAGCTGCTGTGGTCAAAGGTGGCGCGCATTGCTAGTGGGGAGCTGCAGTAGCCAAAAACACTATAGATCATAATGGAGATTGACAGGAATGTGGGGAGAGATATTAAAATTTTTCATGTGAATAGAAAAAGAGTGATTAGAATTTTTGTGGTTAATCTTTTTATTGTTTATTGTTAATAAAATTAGAATAAAACTAAATTGACTCTTTTTTAAAAAAAAAATTTATTAGGACTTATTTTACTCTAATTGATTACAATTGGTTACTAATTGATACCAATACTTTTTTAATAATAAATAAATGTTTGAAAAAGAATCCTCGTACAATTTAATGTTTATTATTATGTTAATCGCTTGGTAGCACTACTATTTCCCCTTGGAAATTCCAAATAGGCGGGGGCTACCCTTATTAGGCCATAGCTCATGATTACATTTGGACACGACCATCACGAACAATTAATATATGATAGATACTTTATGTTCTTAGATCATCAGCCACTTAATAAGAATTTTCTCTAGGATATGTCAGATCCAACCATATAAAGGTTTTTATCATGTCACTTTAAGCATATTTAATTACACTTAATAAACAACTAAGTAAATTAAATTACTATATCACGTTCTCAGTGCTCCACTAATTAAAAAGCAAGTTGTTTCTTTAAAAAGTAAATTGTTTCTTTCCAGTTACTATTTCCATTACAGTAGATTCTCTTTAGAAGAAAATGGGTTAGTTATTATCTGCCCTCTAATTATTATATATTATGCTGTTACTCATATAAACTATTCAGGGAAAAAGGTCTAACTTTTTGAATGCCACAATTTATGAACGATTCTATTGTTCATGTTGGATGGTTAAACTTTAATTTGAGTTGTGATTTGTGCTATTTTGTTGAATGGAGTGAGCATTTGTACAGTTGTACAGCGAATAGATTACATTGACAATCATAGTTGACTTTCAAGAATTAATTTGAGTTAGGAGAATTTTTTGGTTCTGTTTTTTTTTTAAATAAATTTATAATTTATTACATAAAAAGTGGCGAATACAATACTAGTATAATTTAATATTTGATATTCCCAAACCAGAATGAGATGAGAAACTTAAAGTAAATAAAGAAAAAACTAAAGAAATTAAAAAAAAATTTAAAAGCTCAGTCGTCTTTATATGCAGTGAGCTCTATACTAATTCACTTATATTGTTGTTGAGACAGAATTTTTTCAGGTTCTCGTTAGTTCTGTTCAAAGGTGAAGGAGTTCCGCACTAGCCATAGTTCCCAAAGGAGATAAGCAATCTCACCCTTTTTCTTTTTGAAGTTCGCTTGAAATTTGAGTTTTTCCACCATTTGATTCCACCATTGTCATGCTTGAAGGTTTGTGTCTCTTAAAATGTCACTGACAAATTAGGACTTATTCTAACCGCTATGGAGTCCAAGTAGAAAACCACCACGTGCGATGCGGTCTCTAGCTTTGTCAAGCATCTTGGATAAAGGGGAAGCGTGCAAAAATGGAAGGAACACAAGAAATTGAGGAGATGACTAGCGAGAAGTGACACGGGCGCATGACTCACGCGACCGCGCGAAATGGAGAAATTCACAGCAACGCGAACACGCACCTGACGTGAACGCGTGGATTGAAAGCTGCACGAGTGACGTGAATGCGTGGACGACGCGCACGCGTGGCACGGAAAACGCTAAGTGACGCGAATGCGTGGACGACGCGGTCGCGTGAAGTGCGCGATCTGCAGAATTACAGAAGTCGCTGGCATAGATTCTGGGCCGCATTTTAATCCAATTTTCGGCCCAGAAACACAAATTAGAGCCAGGGAACATGCAGAGACAAGACACAACATTCATTCCAGAGAATTCTTAGTTTTTAGATCTGATTTTACTCCTCCTCTAGGTTTTCTCTCTACACATTCATAGTACTTAGGATATGGTTTTTATTGCTTTTTGGCTTGGGATATTGAGAAGAGTTGTTACCTCCACAAGACTTCATCACTCTAGTTTGTTCTCTTTACTTGTTGCTTACTCTTTCATATCCTTAATTTATTCAGAGTTAAAATTGGATTATTTTTAGAATTTATTAATACAAGAACCATTTTTATTTTTAATTGATCTTTTTGATTATTGTCTGTCATGTCCTCCCTTATTCCTTATTTTTATTTTGTGAATTTTACATCCATGATGAGTGAATAGTTTCCTAACTTGATTGGGAGTTGATTAAAAGGAGACCCTTGAGTTGGAATGCTCAAGAGTAAAATTATAATTGGGTTTATTGTTGGATGGCTCTTTAGTCACTGACACTAATCCTTCCCAAGGGAGAGGATTAGAACTTGTGAATAGAAGTAGACTTCCAACTTACTTGACTCTCCTTTACCTAGTAAAGAATAACTAAGTAGAACAACCTTCAATTATCAATTGATCTTGGGAAAACTCCAACAAGGATAGAACTTCCGATTAATCCACTCCCGATCAAGATTTTTATTTAAATTACATCAATTCTCTAATTTAATTTCCCGTTTATCAACTCAAAACCAATTTGGAAAACCTCTTATTAATAAGATAACACATCTTCCTGCAACTCGTTGGGAGACGACCTGGGATTCATACTCCCAGTATTTTAATTCTGATTTTGTGACAACCTTTCTAAATTGATAAGTGGATTTTTGTTGGTTAAGAACTGTACTTGCAACGTATTACTCATATTAATTTCTTAATCTGCCAATTTCTTCCACGTCAATTTTTGGCGCCGTTGCCGGGGAGTTGCAATAGTGCGCTAATTTATTGATTGGAATTTATTTATTTGCATTTTATCTTGTTTTTCTTATCATGAGCTATATTTATCTTCCACTGAATGACTCGTTCATTGCCTGATTCGAGCTTAGCCGCTTTTGATCCCGAAATTGAGAGAACTATTTCACGTATTAGGCGAGCTCGACGTTGGCTAGCCTCTGAGGGTCATGAAGTGATTAACGTCAATTCACCAGTCTCATCCGAGAGCGAATCTGAACCGCCATTTGAGAAAGAAACAAGCTCCTCTGCTACTGATTCAGTTGATTCACGTGCAGATAACATGGCAGCACCTAGGAGAATTACTATCCAGGAAGCTGGAGCCCCAGATTTCACACTGCAGCCGTATCAAGCGCATCACCCAGCGGTGGCTATGAATTTTGAAATAAAGATTGCACTACTCAACTTGATGCCCAAGTTTCATGGCTTACCTGCTCAAGAGCCTATCAAGCACCTTAGGGATTTCCAGATAGCTTGTTCTACTATTAAGCGTGATGGTGCTGATGAAACTTCTATTTTGTTGAAAGCCTTTCCATTCTCTCTTGAGGGAAAGGCAAGTGAGTGGTACTACACTCAACCCGGAGTAACTGTTTCTAACTGGGATACGCTTAGAAGAGAATTTTTGGAGAAATTCTTTCTAGCTGAAGTTACTGATAAACTGAGGAAAGACATTTTCATGATTGTTCAGGACGAATCTGAGACTCTCTACGAATATTGGGAGCGCTTCAATAATCTTCTAGAAGCATGTCCCACCATATGATTGATAAGATAGTGTTGCTCGGCTACTTTACACAGGGCATGAAGCCTCAAGATAAGACCACATTGGAAGGTGCTAGCAATGGGTCTATGAAAAAGTACAAGACTACTGATGAGGCATGACAATTGATCAGCGACTTAGCTGAATCTACTAAAAATCACAGGCAGAAACAAAGTCGGTCAAGAGCTGTTGCAGAGGTATCCTCTAGCAAAGAGACTGCTGCTCTAACTCAGAGCATATGTGAAATGACCAACTTACTGAAGCAAATACAATTGAGTCAACAACAAGCTCAGTAAGCTCAGCCTTCTCCACCACAGCAAAGCCAACAGTTGGTTCCACAAAGAGTATGCGGGATCTGTGCTGATTATAGTCATTATACTGATGAATGCCCGCAGCTCCAACAGGAAGACAACACTGTGGCAGCCACTCATAACTTCTACGACCGCCCCAATCAAGGATACAATCAAGGTGGCAGCAACAACCATGGATGGCAAGACAATTCCAACCAAGGTTGGAGAGATAATTCTAACCAGGATTGGAGGGACAATCATAACAGAGAAGGCAGAGATAACAATAGAAATCAGAGGTGGAATAACAGTAGCAACACCAGACAGCAAAATCAGAATCAGGCTTACAGAGCACCTCATCTAAGGCAGCCTCAAGCATCTCAGTAGACCCCTCAGCTCAATTATCCCTCTTCATCTTCTAATGATGAGTTATTACACTCTATTCCAAAAGAGTTATTACTTCTACTCTAAATGGTCTGAACTCTACCTTGCAAGCTCTTGTCTCACAGATTAGATCACTAAATAATTCCACCAGTCAACCTTCGAGCTCCAGTGGACTTCCTTCTTAACCCTTACCTAATCCCAAGGGTGGCATCCATGCCATCACTTTGAGATCCGGAACCACATTGCAGGAGAGGCATCAAGAGGAGCCAAGTCCACCCGAACACACCCCAACTGAAGATGCAGTGGAAGTGGAAGATGCTGAAGAGGAAGAGGACATACAGGACATAGTTGAAGAAGAGTAAACTCAACCACAGGGTGAAGCACCAAAGGATATTGAAGCTGCAGATAATGCCCGTCCTGTCCCCTTTCCACAACTCACAAAGAAGCCCAGGAAATAGATGGAACTTGACCCCAAAATGATAGAAATATTCAAAAAGGTTGAGGTAACTGTTTCCCTTTTGATGTCATTCAACAGGTACCTAAATATGCAAAGTTTCTAAAGGATTTATGTATACATAAGGATAAAATTAATAAATTAGAAACTATTCCTTTAGGTAGTTCTATCTCTGTTCTAATGGGAGGTATACCTGAAAAATGTAGTAATCCAGGTCCATGTATGGTTAATTGTACTATTGGAGGTGTGATATTTTCTGACTACATGTGTGATCTAGGAGCGTGTGTTAGCATAATGCCTTTATCTATATTTAATGCTTTAAGGCTCCTTCCCTTAAAAAGGTCGGCAGCTCGCTTTGTGTTGACAGATAAGAGCATTATTACAGTGATTGGAGTTGCTGAAGATGTATTGGTAAGCATCAAGGAGCTCACATTTCCCATTGATTTCTATATCCTGGAAATTCCCCCTAATGACTCTGGGAGGCCATCATCAATCCTGCTTGGAAGACTATTCCTGAAGACTTCAAAGTTCAAGCTGGATGCATTATCAGGAACTTATTCTTTTGAAATAGATGGCAGAATAGTAAAATTTAGTTTAAATAAAGCTATGAAGCATCCTCCGGAAGATCATTCTATCTTCCAGTGCTATATCATTGATGAAACCATAGCTGAAGTTCACCAGGAAGAATTAGAAGAAAAGTACATAGGGCAAGGTCCAAGTGTGGGGATATTTTTAGAGGACAATGAGAGCACTTCACCATTACCACTAACCCCAGACCCAGAGCCAAGCCCTGAGCAGAAAATAGAATTAAAGCCCCTTCCTCCATACCTCAAGTATGCTTACCTTGAGGACAAGCAGAAGTTCCCAATTATTATTGCAAGGGAGCTCACTTCCCAACAAGAAGAACAACTTCTTGGTGTATTGAAGACGCATAAGAAAGCAATTGGATGGAGCTTGGAGGATATAGTGGACATTAGCTCTCAAGTTTGTGAACATAGAATATTCATAGAAGAAGGAGCAAAGCCTGTCTGTTAACCTCAGAGAAGATTGAATCCCACCATCTTAGAAGTTGTCAAAAAGGAAGTAACCAGACTACTTGAAGCAGATATCATTTACCCCATTTCAAATAGCGAATGGGTCAGTCCAGTACAATTGGTGCCTAAGAAGTCTGGAGTCACAACAATAAGAAATGAGCAAGGAGAGCTTCTAACAACTAGAGTGCAGAATTCATGGAGAGTTTGCATTGACTATCGGTGTCTCAACCAAGCTACTCACAAGGATTATTAACCCTTACTATTCATTGATAAGATGCTTGATCGCCTGTCAGGTAAATCTCATTACTGCTTTTTAGATGGTTATACAGGTTATTTTCAAATCCATATAGCTCCTGAAGATCAGGAAAGGACTACTTTTACATGTCCTTTAGGACTTATGCTTATAAAAGAATGCCCTTTGGCTTATGCAATGCACCAGCTACTTTCCAAAGGTGTATGATGAGTCTTTTCTCTGATCTCATTGAGACCTGTATAGAAGTTTTTATGGATGACTTTAGCGTATATGGTGATTCATTTAGCCTTTGCTTGGATAGTTTATCTAGAGTATTGGACAGGTGTGTTACTTCAAACCTTGTTTTAAAATTTGATAAGTGTCATTTTATGGTGAAACAATGGATTGTTCTAGGACATGTTGTTTCTGATACTGGTATCTCTGTAGACCCAACAAAGGTGGATGTTATTTCTAGTTTACCTTACCCCTCTTGTGTGAGGGAAGTCCGTTCGTTCCTTGGCCATGCAGGTTTTTACAGGAGATTCATTAAGGACTTCAATAAGGTAGCATTACCCTTATCCAGATTGTTGCAGAAAGACATCGAGTTCAAGTTCAGTGAGGATTGCAAACAAGCATTTGATAAGCTGAAGACCGCCCTGACTCAAGCTCCAATTGTGAGAGGACCAGACTGGAGCTAGCCATTTGAAATCATGTGTGACGCTTCCAATCATGCAGTAGGAGCAGCGCTGGCTCTGCATGAAGGTAAGGATCCTTTTGTAATCGCTTATGCGTCTAAGACTTTCGCTGCTCAATCTAATTACACTACTACTGAAAAAGAGCTCTTAGCTATTGTGTTCGCTCTGGACAAATTCCGAGCCTATTTACTTGGTACTAAAGTAGTAGTGTACTCAGACCACACAGCTCTAAAGTATTTATTAGCTAAAAAGGAGTCTAAACCAAGGCTTATACGTTGGATACTGATTCTACAAGAATTTGATTTAGAAATTAAGGATATGAGTGGTAACTAGAATCTAGTGGCAGACCACTTGAGTCGCCTTGAGCACATTAAGGATGCCTCCACTCCTATAAACGATGATTTCCCATTTGACAACTTACAAGGAGTATCCGAAGAATCCCTTGGTATGCACCTGTAATTATCTAGTCAACCACACTTTTTCCCCAAACTTTACTAAGCATCAGAGAGACAAGGTGAAAAGCGAGTCCAAATATTATATATGGGATGATCCATATTTGTAGAGGTGTGGCGCTGACCAGGTAATTAGACGATGTGTTCCTCAATCAGAATTCCAGTCCATTTTGGAGGCCTGCCACTCATCTGAGAGTGGAGGACATTTTGACCCTCAGAGAACAGCTAGAAAAGTTTTAGACTGTGAATTCTGGTGGCCTACTCTTTTTAAAGACGCTACGGAATTTTGTAAATCTTGTTTTCCATGCCAAAGGTTTGGTAATATATCCAAGAGGGACGAGATGCCTCAACAGATTATGCTTTTCTGTGAAATTTTTTATGTTTGGGGCATCGACATCATGGGTCCATTTCCAAATTCCAATAGTTACTTTTATATATTGTTAGCTGTGGATTACGTTTCTAAATGGGTGGAAGCAATTCCTACCCGCACTGATGATGCTAACACTGTTGTTTCCTTTGTTAGAAAACCATATTATTTGTCGCTTTGGATCCCTATGAGCAATCGTGAGCGATCAGGGCACCCATTTTTGTAACAGGAGACTAACAGGATTACTGAAAAGGCATGGAATAATTCACAAGGTATCAACAGCCTATCACCCCTAGACTAATGGGCAAGTCGAGGTGTCTAACAGAGAGGTAAAACGTATATTGCAGAAGATAGTCAAGCCTCACAGAAAGGACTGGAGCACCAGGCTCCAAGATGCGCTTTGGGCATATCGGACAACATACAAGACACCCATTGGGATGAGTCCTTTCCGCTTAGTCTATGGAAAAGCCTGTCACCTCCCAGTTGAGATAGAGCACGAAGCCTTTTGGGCAGTGAAGGAGTGCAACATGGGATTTGAGAAGGCAAGAACTGAAAGGAAGTTGCAACTACAGGAATTAGAAAGCCTTCGCCTAGAAGCTTATGAGAACTCCAGGCTTTACAAGGAAAAGATGAAGGCTGTGCATGATAAACACATCAAGAGGAGAGAGTTCCAACCTGGGGACTTAGTCCTCCTTTATAACACCAGATTGCAGCCCATGCCAGGCAAGTTGAGATCAAGATGGGACGGCCCTTATAAAGTAGAGAAGGCTGAGCCATACGAAGTTTTCCACCTGAGTCATCCTTCAAGCTCTGAATTTATTAAAGTCAATGTACATCGTTTAAAGCTGTATCGTGGTGAGAAGATGAAGAAAAAGAAGGAGTTCGAGATCTTCCTCTTGGAATATCCACCCACAGCAGAAGAATGAGCTAGTGGAGCGTCCAACCTAAGGACGTTAAAGCAAAGTGCTGGGTGGGAGACAACCCACCATGGTATGATCGTTCCTTTCTCTCTCCTTATTTCCTTCTTCAATAACTCTTCTCAGTACTACTGCCTATATTTTGCATCTCATTTGCATATTGTATAAAAAAATTCGCACGCGACGCACTAGCGTCGCCGACGGATCCGCGTCGCACGTGCAATAGGAAGATAAGTAAATTTAATAGAGAGTCACGCGAGAGTGTGGCTGGAGGCGTGCCTTTGGCACAATGGATCCACACGACCGCGTCGATGACGTGTCCGCGTCATGTGCGCAATAGCCTCCCCACGCGTCCGCGTCACCCATGCGAACGCGTGGCCCTGCAATTCGACGTGAAAAGGGTGTATGGCAGTAAGTTGCGTTGGAGTTGCGCTGAACTCGTGCTAGACGCACAAGCCCTACCATGCGTATGTGTGCCCCACGCGTCCGTGCCATTTTCAAAGTTTGGCCGTTCACACGCTCACGTCACCCACGCGAACGCGTCACCCTAAAAAGTGGCAATATGATTTTTGAACAGAGAGTTGTGCGAGCGCGAGGCTGCCCTCGCGCCACTAGAACAAACCATGTCACGCGTCCGCGTGACCGACGCTTCCGCGTCACCTCACTTAAGCGCTACCCCTGAGAACGCGTAACCCACGCGTCCGCATCGCATGCACCGCACCACTTTTCAAATCTGCCAGATTATCTTATCTTTTCTCCCCCAAATCTTACTTTTTTCCCCGCTTCTTATTTCTTTTTTCCCCCTTCTTCCTTTTTCCTTCTTTCTTCCCATCCACTCTCTCTCTCACCACCATTATCAAGGTTTTTCTTTTCTTCTTCCCTCTTCTATTCTTATTCTTATGTTTTCTTTTTTTTCTTTTTCTTTTTACCTTCATTATCTATGTTCTCTTCTTCTCTCTTCTTCTTGTAATTGGTGTTGGATATTTATTTGGGTCATTAATAATTTTCTATACTTTGCTTGTGGATTGTTGAGAAATTGTTTGACAATTATATATTATTTTTTTAGGGTTGCTTGCATGTTCAATTTAATACTTTCTATACCTTATTCACAATGCATGCTATGTGTTTGTGAAAACACCCGTATGGCATTATGCACTATTTTTAGATTACTCTAAATGCTTGCTTTTCACAAATACCCTTTCTATATTTTAGTGATTAAATATAATTGTTATTACAAGCAGATTATTAGTTTGACAGACTTGGTAATCTAACTTGGACATTGAATGCTTGATCTATGCTACTCATGCTTTTGCCGGCATGCCAATAAACCCCTTGCATTCAACTGTTGTCATATGCACTTGTTATATTTACATTGATGATTTTTCACATGTAGTCATGACCATGTGTTAACGCCATTCTTCTTTACTGTGCGTTGATTACCACCTTTCTCATTCTTTTCCTTGCTATAACCCTTGAAATATTCATGTCTTTACTCGTTCCCTTTTAGGATGGCCACCAAGAAAGGCAAGGAGAAAACTACTCCCAAATCAACAGCAAGGAGAGGAACAAAAAGAGCATTAGTGGCAGAGCCATCTTCAACTGCAGTTAAGCCCTCAACAAAAAGAATTAAGAGGATTATAAAGGTCGATGACAAGGAGAAAGCCTTTCCAGCAAAGGACACTGCGCGATTTCCCAACCGCTACTGTGAGCAGATGTTCCCCATTCTGGCAACATGGAACTACAACAACAAACACCTTCTTATCCTCCCACCCCGTATTGCTGAATTTGTTGAGCCACGCATCAGACACAGACACTGGGGATTCCTACGGAGACAGCCACAGCAGGTTAATCTTTCATGGGTAGTTGAGTTCTACTCTAATTTTCACCTGCCAACCCTGCAGTCTGTCTACGTCCATCAGAAACAAGTCCCCATCACAAAAGAGGCCATTTACCGAGCCTTAGATCTTCCCCCTGCTCCGAAAGGACTGGACGCATTTCAAGAGGACGCACTCAAGCGCCAGACGTACAAATTTGACTCGGACGCTATTCTCAGAGTTATCACACAACCTGGCATCAGATGGATTTTTGGTTACCATCATTCTCGGCCTAAGGGAATATCGGCTTCTGCTCTCACCTTGGATGCTCGCGTATGGGCACAGATTATGTCCCATTACGTCTTTCCGAGCACTCATGAGTCCTCCTTTACTGTAGACATGGCCGTTCTACTATAGTGCATCCTCACATACCAGCCTCTAAACCTACCAAGATACATCCGGAATGCCATGGGACATGTACAAATTACGGGCAATCTACCTTTTCCTGCCTTGGTCTCAGATCTTGTCTCAGCAGCCGGAGTCTCCTACAAAGCTGGGGACACCAAAGCCATGCTCCCACGGGATGATGAGTACGTCCCCATCGGGAAATATCTCAAGCCACCATCAGCCACTACCACCCAGTCTGCTAAACAAGCTACGGACATTCCTCCTTCGTCACCACAAGCACCTTCTACAAGTCAGCTGCTGCGTCAAATACTGGAGAGGTCGGACCGGCAAGAACAAAAAGCGAAGCTACGAGAGCACCGCAACCAACACCGATTCAAATACCTCAAGGAGCTACTCACAGACAACCACAGAGCTGATAACGACCCAGACACTCTGGACTCCACTTCCTTTACAAGCATCGGGAGCCATGACGGTCCCGACTCTGGAGATACTGCTACCAGCCCACCCTTGTTCCTGACAGATGGCACCGAGGACGGTGCAAAACCTTAAGTGTGGAGAGGTCGGTCAGTACCTGACTTCCGGAGGTAATTTCTCTTCCCTAACACCAAATTTCTTCTTTTTAGAATAGGATAGATTGCATAATAATAGGATTAATTGCATGCATGTTCTACTTGATTGAAAAGATAATAAGTTTCTTTTAAGACCCTATGATGAGAGAACTTTTGCGTGGTCTAGAATTCAGAATAAATTTCCGTTGCAAGTATAGCTTCTAAACCAACAAAAGTCCTTTCATACAAACATTTTGGTTGTCACAAGTAACAAACCCCTTTAAAATTGATAACCGAGTATTTAAACCTCGGGTCGTTTTCTCAAGAAATTGTAGGGAGGTACGTTCTTATTATTGGTTATGGAGATTGTAAATTGGGGTTTGAGAATGAAGAATTAATATGGCAAATAATTTAAATGGCAATTAAAATAAATAAATACTATAAAGCAAACCCTTTGGCAAGGTATAAGAAATTGGAAGTCCAGACTTAGTTATTCTTATCAATAATAATGAAAGTTGAATCTTAATTCCACTTAGTTAACCTTTGCTAAAGCAAAGGAAAGTCAAGGGACTAATTAGTTTGACCTTCGAATCCTATTTATTTCCTAAGAAAAGGTTGGGATTATTGAAGTTCAGTTCAATTAGCAAAGATAACAGTTATCAATTATGTTGAGCTAAGATAACTTCAGAGTTACTGATTTCTTAACCAAGACCAAAAATGTGGAAAGCTGAATTGAAATCACAAATCTAAAAACATCTCAATAATGTATAATCCTAACATGAAAAGTTCATAAGCCAATTGGGCAACATAAATCAAATACCAATAAAAGCATTAAAGTATCTAAAATAAGAGATAAATATAAAGTAAAGGAAATATTGAACCTAATGAAGAGTCGAATTAAATCCTAATTTATAAAAATTCTACCTAAATCCTAAGAGAGAGGAGAGAACCTCTCTCTCTAAAAACTACATCTAAAACTAAAATTATGAATTATCAAAGCATGATCATGAATGGATGCATTCCCCCACTTTATAGCCTTTAATCTGTATTCTCTGGGCCGAAAACTGGGTCAGAAACAGCCCAGAAGTCACTTCCAGCGGTTTCTGGTCCGTACAGGTCGCGGCCAAGTGACGTGGAGGCGTCATCCACGCGTCCGCACGGATTGCAGTTCACAGATGGGATGTGGGCGCGTCACTCACGCGTTCGCGTCGCCTAACTTGCGCTTTAAGTTAATCGACGTGGTCGCGTCGGTCACGCGGTCGCGTGACATATGTTATGCTTCTGGCGCAAGTGCAGCCTCGCGCCTGCACAACTCTCTGTTCGAATTATTTTATTTGCCAAATTTGGGGTGACGCGATCACGTGGGGCATGCGATCGCGTGAGTGGGCTTTAGAAGGGAATGACGCGGACGTGTGAGCGATGCGTCCGCGTGGGTAGAATTGTGCGTTCAGCACCAAACCAGCACCACTCTCGCACAATAATTTGTTGTGCACCCTTTTTACGTCGAAAATCAGGGCACGCAACCGCGTGGGTCACGCGGTCGCGTGGGAGGCCATTATTTCCTTGTGACGTGGACGCATCGTCGACGCGGTCGCGTGGGTCGATTTGTGCCACTGGTATGCCTCCAGCCACGCTCCAGCGTGACACTCTGTTCGTTTTTATTTTCTCCCCTCTCCTTTCGACGCGGACGCATCGCTGATGCGGTCGCATCGCGTGGCATTTTTTTTAATATGGAGTATGCAGAGTGCAAAATGATATGAATGCTATGAGTAATTCCAGGTTCAATGAAAAACTTGAAAACAAATAAAACTAAATAAAAATGAAAAAGGAACGATCATACCATGGTGGGTTGTGTCCCACCTAGCACTTTTAGTTAAAGTCCTTAAGTTGGACAATTGAGGAGCTTCCTGTTATGGCGGCTTGTGCTTGAACTCATCCAGAAATCTCCACCAATGTTTGGAGTTCCAGTAGCCTCCGGGGTCCCAAACTAGGCATGTGAAGCTTCTGAGCAGCTTCAAACAGATTTTCAGGCTCCCGGGGTGATGAATATCAGAATATATTCCAGGATCCCAAACTTTGGTTCCAAATCCGCTTTCGTTTTGATCTATACTTTTCCATCCGGGCGGTTTGGAAATTAGATTCTCACCAAGATGACCAAATGTTTTCTGAGATCCATTCGATTAAGCATGATACCAATCCTTGCACTTCGAGTTGAAGCGTGGAACCTTATTGAACCTTGTGCACCAGCTCTGAGTACGAGCCATTTCCCTCTTACTCTTAAAGCTGCAGAGAGCTCTAAGCTGGCCATCTGTTTCAAGTAAACCATATTCACGTGGAAAAGTAAAGATCAAAGATAAGGATTTTACCCACTCGAAGTCTGTGTTGGGTGGTAATGGCCTTGGGATAGGTGTTTCTAGTGGTTCTGCAACCTCTATTCCCTTGTGGTCTTCAGCGAATTCCTCCACTTCCTTGCAAACCTTTTTCATTCCAGCCATGTCCTGGTCAAAGTCTTCCATATCTTCCTCATCACTTGAGTCATAAATAGGAGGTTGAGAGAAGTCGACCTCAGCATCATCTTCATATTCGCTTGGGAAAGATTTTTCTGTCTCAAAAAATTCACTTGCGGGTGCAAATTCATTACTAAGAGGACTTGACTTGTGATTATCATCATCAAGAAAACATGCGTCTTGAGTTACTCCGTCCAGTTCTTCATAAGATATCTGCATTGGAGGCTGTGCAACCTCCTCTTTAGCGTCAATTGTAACATCTTTGACGGGGTCTTCCATGACTCTGTATTTCCTAGGAGGTTCAGCATCTCCTAAATCTTCAACCAACTCTTCTTCTTTTACAATGATAGCGTCCTCTACTTGTTCCAGTACGAAGTTATGCTCGATGCTGTCCACTGGAGTCTCTAGCATCTTCTTCGTGCTGCGTTCTTCATTAGATTCTCCACATGAAGCCATGGGAGTCTGTTGAGTGTCTGAACGTCTGAAAGATAATTGATTTATTGCTTGCTCCAGTTGATGAAGGGTTGCATTGAACTGGTTTACTGATTCCTCGAAGCGAACCTGTGAGTAGGAGAGTGGTGGTTCTTAGGAGTAATTGGATTGGCGTTGGGGCGGATAAGGATCATGTGGTAGTGAATGGTGGAAAGAAGCTTGTGAGTGTGGTGGTTCGAAGTTATGTCGAGAGGATGGTCTCTGAGCACAGGCTGGGGCTTGTTGGTAGTTACAAGGCGGTCCACCAAATCTATCAGTTGAGCATGCATTGTAAAATGGTCTTTGTCTATGATATCTAGGAGGATGTTGTTGCCTAAAGGGTTGATCGGATCCTTGTGGCTCCATCCATCTTTGATTGCTTAGACCTTGATGCATATTTCTGCTGTGCTTTCTATTTCCTTCAACAAAGTTAGAACCAAACTCAAAGCGAGAGGGGTGAGAATTCATAGTAGTTATCAGAAATAAGGGAAAAAAGGAGAAACAAATAAACAAGTAAAAGAAAAATATTATTATTATTATTATTATTTTGAAAAATATTTACAATAACCAATAATAAGGCACACGTTTGCAATTCCCCAGCAACGGCGCCATTTTGATGAGAGAACTTTTGCGTGGTCTAGAATTCAGAATGAATTCCCGTTGTAAGTATAGCTTATAAACCAACAAAAGTCCTTTCATACAAACGTTTTGGTTGTCACAAGTAACAAACCCCTTTAAAATTGATAACCGAGTATTTAAACCTCGGGTCGTCTTCTCAAGGAATTGCAGGGAGGTATGTTCTTATTATTGGTTATGGAGATTGTAAATTGGGGTTTGAGAATGAAGAATTAATATGGCAAATAATTTAAATGGCAATTAAAATAAATAAATACTGTAAATCGAACCCTTTGGCAAGGTATGAGAAAATGGAAGTCCAGACTTAGTTATTCTTATCAATAATAATGAAAGTTGAATCTTAATTCCACTTAGTTAACCTTTGCTAAAGCAAAGGAAAGTCAAGGGACTAATTAGTTTGACCTTCGAATCCTATTTATTTCCTAAGAAAATGTTGGGATTATTGAAGTTCAGTTCAATTAGCAAAGATAACAGTTATCAATTATGTTGAGCTAAGATAACTCCTGAGTTACTGATTTCTTAACCAAGACCAAAAATGTGGAAAGCTGAATTGAAATCACAAATCTAAAAACATCTCAATAATGTATAATCCTAACATGAAAAGTTCATAAGCCAATTGGGCAACATAAATCAAATACCAATAAAAGCATTAAAGTATCTAAAATAAGAGATAAATATAAAGGAAAGGAAATATTGAACCTGATGAAGAGTCGAATTAAATCCTAATTTCTAAAAATCCTACCTAAATCCTAAGAGAGAGGAGAGAACCTCTCTCTCTAAAAACTACATCTAAAACTAAGATTATGAATTATCAAAGCATGATCTTGAATGGATATATTTCCCCACTTTATAGCCTCTAATCTGTATTCTCTGGGCCAAAAACTAGGTCAGAAACAGCCCAGAAGTCACTTACAGCGCTTTCTGGTCCGTACAGGTCGCGGCCAAGTGACGCGGAGGCGTCATCCACGCGTTCGCGTCGCCTAACTTCGGGGCAGCTATGGGAAATTATATATCAAATCGAAGCCCCAGATGTTAGCTTTCCAACACAACTAGAACCGCGTCGTTTGGACCTTTGTAGCTAAAGTTATAGCCGTTTGAGTGCGAAGAGGTCAGGCTGGACAGCTTAACAACATCTTCAACTTCTTGTATTCCTTCCACTTTTGCATGCTTCCTTTCCATCCTCCAAGCCATTCCTACCCTATAATATCTAAAAACACTTAACACACATATCAAGGCATCTAATGGTAATAAGAGAGGATTAATAATAAGCAAATATAAGATCAAAGAAGCATGTTTTCAATCATAGCACAAAATTAGGAAGGAAAATGTAAAACATGCGAATTGTATGAATAAGTGAGTAAAGAGTTGATAAAAACCACTCAATTGAGCATAAGATAAACCATAAAATAGTGGTTTATCACCCTATTTTTGAAAATTTTCACTAATTTAAATCAAAACCGTTATGTTAAATTTGTTTGAAGTTGTAATTGGAACATGGTTTTTGAGCTAGAAAACATACAACCCGTGAAACTTTGAGCCTTAATACATGGTTACATTATTTAACCATAAATATTTTTTCTTGTGTGTTAACTTCTCTATAATTGGAATCTAAATTTTGTTTTATCCTATATATCCAATGTTAATGTATTATGTACATGCATATGATTGAGGCTATTATTTGTTTAGCTCACCTATCCCAAATAAGCCTACCCTTTTAATTACCCTTGTTAGCCACTTTGAGGCATTTTAATCCCATTTGTTCTATATTCTACCACATTACTAGTCTTAAGCAGAAAAATAATTAAGATAGAAATTGTGTGTTAATTGAGTGTGGGAAGATTGTGGGAACAAAGGTTAATAAAGGAATATGTCATGATAAAATAAGGGGAATTTGGGTACCTACTCATGTGAAACCATAAAAGAAAAATTACAAATCTATGTGCATTGATAAGCTATGAAAAAAAATATTTATTTTAGTAAATAAGGGGACAAAATTACCCCAATGATAAGTTAAAGTTCAGTAATCAATGCACATATGATAAAATTAAAATAAAGGTTGATGCATGAGTATGGAATGTGAAAAGGAAATTCTGGGTAGCTAGGTATGAAATTTGAAGCTATATAGAATATACATATATGGTTAGGTGAAAGCTTGGGTTAATTAAGGATTCAATTTATAAGCTCACTTAGCCATATATACCTTTACCCTTACCTTAACCCCATTACAACCTTGAAAAGACCTCATGATGTTTGCATTGATACATTAAATGTTGTTGATTGGTTAGGTGAAAAACAAAAATTTGAAAGCATGACTAGAGAATGATAGAGTGATTACCCTATACACTAGAGAGATTAGAGTGCACACACACCATCAGTGAGGGCTCACTGCTTGATTCCATGTCCCCTGCTCTCACGAGTTGTCTTCTTACGAATTTACCTGCTTTTACTGTATAATTTGAACTAGTGAAATCTGCTCTATGTTTTGTCTTTGAGAATTTATTTGTTTTTAATCAGATGGACAAAATCATATAGTTGCATTCATATATGTAGGTTGTATTACATTGCAAGAGTCTTACATGTCCCTATTCATTCATATTTATCTCCTTCAACTAAGCATGAGGACATGCTAATGTTTAAGTATGGGGAGGTTGATAAACCATTATTTTATGATTTATATTGTGTTTAATTGTGTGGTTTTATCAAGTCTTCACCCACTTATTCATATGATTTGCATATATTTACAATTCCTTCCTAAAAATATTCTATGATTGAAAACTTGCTTCCCAAAGATCTTTTGATTGTATATTTTTTATTCTCCTTTATACCATTCGATGCCGTGATCTGTGTGTTAAGTGTTTCAGGCTTCATAGGGCAGGAATGGCTTAGAAAATAGAGAGGAAGCGTGCAAAAATGGAAGGAACACAAGAAATTGAGGAAATGACCAACGAGAAGTGAAGCGGGCGCATGGCTCACGCGACCGCGCGAAATGGAGAAATTCACAGTGACGCAAACGCACACCTGACGCGAATGCGTGGACTGAAAGCTGCACGAGTGACGCGAATGCGTAGATGACGCGCACACGTGGCACGAAAAATGCTGAGTGACGCGAACACGTGGACGACGAGGTCGCGTGACGTGTGCGATCTGCAGAATTACAGAAGTCGCTGGCATAGATTCTGGGCAGCATTTTAATCCAGTTTTCGGCCCAGAAATACAGATTAGAGCCAGAGAACATGCAGAGACAAGACACAACATTCATTCCAGAGAATTCTTAGTTTTTAGATCTGATTTTACTCCTCCTCTAGGTTTTCTGTCTACACATTCATAGTACTTAGGATTTGGTTTTTATTGCTTTTTGGCTTGGGATATTGAGAAGAGTTGTTACCTCCACAAGACTTCATCACTCTAGTTTGTTCTCTTTACTTGTTGCTTACTCTTTCATATCCTTAATTTATTCAGAGTTACAATTAGATTATTTTTATAATTTATTAATACAAGAACCATTTTTATTTTTAATTGATCTTTTTTATTATTGTCTATCATGTCCTCCCTTATTTCTTATTTTTATTTTGTGAATTTTACATCCATGATGAGTGAGTAGTTCCCTAACTTGATTGGGAGTTGATTAAAAGGAGACCTTTGAGTTGGAATGCTCAAGAGTAAAATTTTAATTGGGTTTATTGTTGGATGGCTCTCTAGTTACTGACACTAATCCTTCCCAAGGGAGAGTATTAAAACTTGTGAATAGAAGTAGACTTCCAACTTACTTGACTCTCTTTTACCTAGTAAAGGATAACTAAGTAGAACAACCTTCAATTATCAGTTGATCTTGGAAAAACTCCAACAAGGATAGAACTTCCGATTAATCCACTCCCGATCAAGATTTTTATTTAAATTACATCAATTCTCTAATTTAATTTCCCGTTTATCAACTCAAAACCAATTTGGAAAACCTCTGATTAATAAGATAGCACATCTTCCTGCAACTCGTTGGGAGACGACCTGGGATTCATACTCCCAGTATTTTAATTATGATTTTGTGACAACCTTTCTAAATTGATAAACGGATTTTTGTTGGTTAAAAACTGTACTTGCAACGTATCACTCATATTAATTTCTTAATCTGCCAATTTCTGCCACGTCACAAGTGTATCACATCGTACCAAGAAATAAACTCACGGTGAGTGAATGTCAATCCCATAAGGATTAATTGATTAAGCAAGCAATAGTTAATTGATTAACTTAGTAAGACAATCAAAATTAGGTTTTTGAAAAGCTTGAACATAAACAACAATGTAACAAAAGCAAACAGTGATTATTAAAAGGTAATATAATTAAAAGAGTTAAGGCTTTATAGATGTTGAGATGTTCAGATCAATAATTTTTACTTTCCACCTTGATTATGCAAAGATACATCCATGGCAAGTCATTAGTAATTAAATTTTAATCTCTTGGTAATTCAATTTCTCTTTAACCTAATTAGTCGATAATTCCTTATTCAATTACTTAAGAAAAGAGTTAAGCACGTTCACTGATTTATAGGCGACACAGTTCATAAGAATCTCTAGCCACTAGTTGATTCGATATCACTTATCAAGTCTAGTTTCAAAACATAAGAATCGTGAGAATTGGTTTTCAAGCTTAATTCAGTTAATCAAATTTTCTAAGAAGTTAAAAGAATTCAAGTTAGAGAAGCATTTTTTTTTCCAACACATTCAACCCTTTTTTGATGAAGAACAAAAACCCTTTATTAAGAAGATACCAATGCATAAATCAAAAGTAGAAAAAGCTAGTGTATTAATCCACGGAATAAACAAAGCTCCTAATCATAACCAAGGAGAATTAGTTGTTCAAGTTCTTCAGAAAAATCCTAGAGTTATGAAAAGTAAAAAATACCGAAGGAGAGAAGAGAAGCCAAAACATTTGACTCCCCTCTTAAATACTAATCCTAAATAAATTTCAAATTCAAACTTAAAACAAAATCAAAATTCAATTGAAATCCAATCTAACTAATTAATATCTTTCTCCAGTCAAGCTTTCAATCTTTTCTTCTTGAAAAATTCTCAATCATTGCTGTGATTAGCGGGTTTTAGGTTGAGCTTTGATAAAATCAAATAATTGTTGAAGAGGATTGGGGGACTTAGTGGGTAAATTGAGTCCCTAAAAAGTGATTAGAGTTTCAAGTGAAGGATTCATGTCACACGTGGAGCTCAAACTCAATTTGTTTCAGTTACTGGATGGATCACGTTGGACGTGGAAAGTCTCACATGGTATGTGGCTTTGTTTTCCCTCAATTTTGTCCTCTGTTTGCTCTATAACATTGTATGTAGAAAAATTCATGTCCCACATAAACCAGGTGTTGTGCATACACATGCATTGTAACACCCTAACTTTTAGCACCTCATGATCGTACTAAAAGTCCGGGCATCACCTACCTCTACTCCTTTAATTTCATACTATATTTTTTTAATATTGAGCCTTTGCGAATACGAACCGAAACCTTTAATTATAAAAACAAAGATTCATTATTTTAAATCACTTAACCATAAAGGTATATATATACTCACATGGCATTAAATACATAGATTTATTTTAAGATTCTCAAAACAAATCCTACCCCTCTAAAAACTAAAAACAATAAACGATGAAGGAAAAATAAATTCTAACAATTCAACTGGTGAACATAATATTCTATGCTCTTGTAGCTCCACACTAAGCCTTCACACCTGTAACTGAAAGAGGTGGAAATAGGGCGTAAGAACTAGGGAGTTCTTAGTAGGATCGGGGTGTATACTTATATACATTTTATTTTATTCCTTAGTCAACAGCAACACAGCACAAAACACAGACAAACTTAAACAAAGCATGACAAGTAATTCACTTAGGAGTTAATTAACCAAGAAACACACAGACACGTTCAGAGAATTTCACAACATAGAGATATGCACAAACAAGTATGATGCATGTCTAGTCCTATACAGGCCATGAGCTCATCTGTCGGTTTGTTGCCTGATTCCCGACACTGGTTCTGAGATAAACATTTAGTATCACCGTCCCTATCTCAGCCAACATCCCCTCCATAAGCGTTACGCATTGCTATCCTCATGGGGGAACCTTCTTTTTGGTCTCCACTGAGTGTTACGCATCACTGTCCCCACTGAGCTGTCCCTATAGTATAAAGTGAGCGTTACGCATCGTCGTCCCTGCTAGACACTTGACACTAAGTCGAAACAACACTCAATTTTTTTTTTCAATCTTTGCTCTCTATTCAACTACGATAGAGATCCCTTTAATTAATGGAAAAGTCTAGGGGCCAGCAATTTTATTGCATTTTGGCCAGCATGTAACCATCAGAGAAAGGTGAGCCATTGGATGAAATCTCACACCATCAAATCATCATTGATGGCTAGTTGATGGCTACCAATCACAAATGTTGCTGGCCCCCTAGCATTGCTCTTAATTAATACCTTCTATTTTATTTGCTCTTCTGTGGCAGACATTCATTACAATTTTTTCAGTCACTGCTCTTTACTCTTCTGTGGCAAAGATCCTTTTACTTAATATATCCTTCATCACCTTTTGTTCTTTTTCTTTTCTTTTCTTTCTCATCTTTCTCTTTTATTTTTCTTACTTCTTTTATTTCTCCATTATTTTCTTTCCTATTACTCCATAATATAAATTATCTTCGCATAATTCCCTCGTCTTTTCCTAAGGGTGTGTGTGGTTGGAGGAATTATAAATAATTCCTAGGAATTTTAAGATGGGAATATCATATTCCCATGTTTGGTTCAAAGTTTGAAAAGCTATTCCTAAGCAAGTTTGATTCCCGGGAATCAAAATACCATCATTTCAATTCCCACCTTCCCCTTGGGTATCTTTAATTCCCATGGGAATGGAATCTTTGTAACAAAGTAATACTTGAACCATACACACCCTAAGTGTCTTATGAAAAAGAATTATAAAGTACTTTAATTAAGTCTGTGTTCTCTAAAGGTTTTAGATCACTCTATTTGCTCTTTTCTGACTTGTAATAATATTAATAATATCTTTACTATATAATATTCTTAATAAAATAATAATAATAATATAGATAAAATAATTTAAATGGCAAATAAATAATATTCATCTCGATTCTTAAAAACTTAGCTTCGTAAAGCTTTTATTCTTAAACTCTTGTTATCTATATTTTAAACCTCAAGCTTTTAAATATTTTATTTTTAATTCAAAATTTTTACAAAATTATATTTAGAACCTCACTTATCTTAGTATTTATAAAAGTAACCCTGAACTTTTATAAAATACCCATTTTTATCCCGTACTTTATTTATTACGCAAAATACCTAAAAGCTTATATAATTAAAAATTGTACCTCGATTTTTATATACAAATATGTTACCCTTTAAAAATAAAATTTAATTATTTATCTTTTTCTTATACCATAACCTAAACCCTTAACCTTTTTCTTTCAAAATATTACTTGTATTCTAATCCGTTTTTGAGTTTTTCGATTATCGATTTGCCATAACTTTTAATTTAATCTCTCGGCCCTCAAACTTCACTAATTTTTTACTTGATCCTCAATGATATTCCAACCCAAAAATCTTCGATACAATTCGATCCCTGCTGGTTTCATCATAGCCAATCCATGAACTTCATAAATACATCAATATATTGCAAAAATTAAACATAAACTCAATCAAACTTAATCAATAACCAATCACAACATCAAATCATTTATTCAATACACATTTACTCATTAAGAATTTATTGAAATCCTACCTCCGTACAAAATCAAAATACTCGAAGCTCTAAAAAAATTTTCTGACCGAGCTGCCGAAAAAAAAAAACATCAAAAATTATTTATGCCTCCCAGAACTTTAATTGGCCAAACTCAACAGAAAGGGGAGTTACGTTACTTTCAATTTTTACCAAACAAAAATGACACCAATACATAGAGAAAGAAAATATAAAAACTTTTATCAAATTGAATTTTTTATTAAAGTTATAAATATCAAGAAATCGAGCGCCGAAGATCGAAAGTTCTATGGTTCTCCTCACGGTTCACTCTCTTTCTTTCCTTTTCTTAATGGTTCGGTGGTGAATGAAAGAAAATGAGAGTGATTAAATGCAAATGGTGTTAAATGAAAATTTGTGGTATTAAATCTTGTTCCGAGGGTTACCTGAAACGTGGAGCTCGGTCGTCTGGCAAGACCCGAGGTGGGGGTTCCGTGACCCGAGCTTGATGCGCTGAGCGGCGGGTGGTTGTACCTGCAATGACACTCCGATGCTTAAGTTAGCATGGGTCCAAGCAGATATGTGTAGAATGTAGAATGTCTCTCATACCTGGGTGCTCCAGTGTATTTATAGTAGTTGGCCGTGATCTTCCCTGGATAAGATATTCTTATCTTATCTTATCTTTTGGGAGTTTTATCTCTATCTTTGTGGAACCGCCTCTTCTAGGCCTTTTCGGCCTTTAGATTTTGGGCTGTGTTCCTTCTTATGGGCCTTCTTTGTATTATCGTCCGAGGTCCGACCTTTAGGCGTGAGCCTTTAGATGAGGTCGGACCTTTTATGCTTTTGCCGAGCTGGAGGAGCTCGGTTAGGGTATGAACAGTGCCCCTGCCCGAGTTCGTCCTTTTCTGGGAGGTCGAGCTCGGGCATAGTAGTCTTTTCAAAATTCAAAATGACCGTTCCTGCATTTATTGCATTTTACCGTTTCTCCTCGATTTCCGTTCGGGCTCTGTGACGGTATTATTTATTTGCTCCCCTCCTTTCGTTTATTCTGTTCCCTTCTTTGTTTTCTAAGTTTCGCTATTTCTTGAGCATCGCTTTTCTCTTTGCTTTTCTTCTCCGAATTTTTCCGCGTGCTTTTCCGGGGTTTCCTCTGCGCCGCTGTTCCGTTCTCCTTGTCTTGGAGCTCGTCGTTCTCGCTTCCTTCTTCCAGGTTTGTTCCCATCTCTTTTCTTGTGCACATATGCTTCTGTTTCTTTTTGTGTGGCTCTTTGTTTGCTTCTTTTTCTCTTATGCCTGGGTTGCCCCGAAAAGAGGTGCCGCCATCACTTTGTTTGTTTGTATGGGGGGGGGGCTCTTTTCTCTGATATTTCGTTTCGGGTTGCTGCATTTTCTTTCTGAAAGATCTTTGTTTCTTGTTTTGCTGAATGGGTTTTCGCCGTCTGCTTTATGATTTTTGCTTGCTGTTTGTATTTTTCTTTGTAGGCAAGATTTTTATGTCTCGAAAGGTTCTTCAAGCGATGTCGACCAAGATTCCGAGTGGTCTTGGTTGGGTAGATCCTGTTCCTCTAAAAGTCCCTTCTGTGGTAGATTCTGAGTATTTAGCTAGGTTTCGTAGGCAATGTAGCATATGTGAAGATAGAGAGTCTGAGAGGGATTATGAATTAGTAGCCCCGGATTCCGAGGAGAGGGTTTGCTTCCCGCCCTTAGATAGTTCCGAGAAGCTCTTCTTTTACGCTTATGACTGTTTTTTCTCTAAGCTGAGTGTCCGACTTCCTTTTTACCGACCTGGAGTCCGAGGTGTTGTGGTCTTGTAACCTTGCCCCTACGCAGTTCCATCCAAATTCTTGGGCATTTTTAAAGCTGTTCCAACTTTTGTGTCAGTTTTTGGGTGTCTCTCCCTCTATTTCCCTTTTTTCCTATTTGTTTGTGTTGACGAAGCCGGGGTCGGGTGGAGGGAAGGTATCCTGGGTCTCTTTTAGGGCTAACCAGGGAAGAAAGTTTTGTACCCTGTATGATGAGTCCTTTCACGATTTTAAGAACTTTTATTTCAAGGTCCGGGCTACTGGAGACGTCCGACCTTTCTTTTTAGATGAGAGTGGGGAGCCTTCTTTTCCTCTTTGTTGGCAGGAGAATGTAGTGTCTGTTAAGTATAGCTTTGAAAGTCTAGATGAGGTGGAGCAGGCTTTTGTGGGTGTGGTGAGCAGTTTATGGGGTCGGGCACCTCACTTGGACACGAAGAAAATGTTGGGAGATCCAAGCCTTCTCCGTTCCGAGTTAGGTAGTTCCCGACCTCTTCCGAAATTTGTCTTTTTTAGTATTTTGCTTGTTTTTGGTGGAATATCTGTTGTGGTAATCATTTTCTTTATTTCTTGCAGAGATGTCTTCTCAGGTGGATTCCATGAAATTCCTTCGTCGGACGAAGAAGTCGGTGGCTGCTCGGAATATCGAGGCCGGGGAGGCTTCTGCCCGATCTTCTCCACAGAAGACTACTGTGGGTGTTCAGACTCGGTCGAAGACCATTCCGACTCCTCAGTTCCGAGCTATAAGTCAGGATCCTCCGACCTCTGGGCCTGCTACTTCTTCTCCTCCTCCATTTTCGGGTCCTCCTCCCAAGAAGCAGAAGACCTCTCAAGAGCTTGCCGGTTTCAATGACAAGGACTTTGATGCTCTTGGTTGGATTGAGCAGCATATCCTCCCTCAGACCTTTATTTCTACTGATGATGTGTCTATGGAGCATCATTTTCAGTATATGGCGCGGAGCTGTGTTCGGATGGCTAGTCTTCATGCCGCTATTGCCCGGGAGTTCAAGAAATCCCCTATTGGTGCGACCAGCTCCCGACTTGAGAAGGCTCAGTCTGAGTTTGAGAGGGTTAGTCAACTGAAGGCTGCCAGGATTACTGAGCTGGAGGCGTCTTTGGAGAAAGAGAAAGCTAAAGCTACCGCGGCTGTGGCGTCAGCGAAGACATCTGAGGAGATGGCGAAGGCGGCTACGGAGAATTATACTAAGCTGTATGCCGAGCTTGTGGAGACAAAGGAGAAGTTGCAATCTGCTCGGAATGATTTTTACGAGCTGGAAGGTCATGTGGCCAAGGGTATGGATGCTATGTTTGTGAATTTGAGGGATCAGGTCCGGGTTCTTGCTCCCGACCTGGATCTGAGTTTATTCAGTACGGATAACATTGTTGTGGAGGGAAAGATTGTTCCTGCTCCTACCGAGGATGAGGTTCCGACGTCCGATCCCAGTGTTCCAGTTGAGAACCCGACTTCACCTCTAGTCGGGAATGGTTCTGGCGTGGAGGTGTCAAACCGGGATGACGTTGCCGTCGATGCAGTCCCGATATCTATGTTTCAGCCTGCTGTTGATGTGGAGTCCGGAAAGGGCCTCGATCCTCTGTAATCTTTTATTTTTGGTGTTTTGCCCGACCTGTGGGCTCTTTTGTTTTTGGATGGTTTCTGTGAACGCTTTGGACACCTTTTTTGCTTTTTAGCTACTTTGTAGTAACTTTTTAGCTTATTTATGCGGTGTTTTTGTTTGCGTTTTGGCTTTTTGTTTCGCTTTTATGCTTTTTAGTTGTTTTTGGATAACAACTTTTTAGCTAGCGCTTGGGACTTTTGCCTTTGGTTTCGTTCTTTCGCTTTGTACTTTTTAGTTGTTTTTGTAAAGCAACTTTTTAGTAAGCGTTTTCGAAACTTCCTTCGATTTCGTTCTTTCGCTTGTACTTTTTAGTTGTTTTTTGTAAAGCAACTTTTTAGTAAGCGTTTTCAAAATTTCCTTCGATTTCGTTCTTTCGCTTTGTACTTTTTAGTTGTTTTTTGTAAAGCAACTTTTTAGTAAGCATTTTCGAAATCCTTGTTTTCGCCGTTTTAAGGCTTCTTCCTTTTGATCCGGGCTTTTTCCTCGGATCTCAGACGTTTCGAGTACCTCCTTTGTTGGGTCCGACCTTGTTGTCGGTCGGCCCTTTAAGTTATTTTTGTAATCTCTTTTTATTTGGCTTTTTGAGCCTTTTTCAGAGTTACTTTATAACTTCTCACATTAATTTGAACCTCGTCGCTTTATCTTTGCCGACCTTGTGTGGTCTCTTGGCAAATGATTTTTTGCGTTTTGCCGAGCATAAATTAATGCGCCTTGGCGGGGTACTTTCTCAGGATTTGTTTCGTCACGAGGAAGGACAAAAGAAAATAGAAAAATTTGATTAGTGTTAAAAAGAAAGAATATTTACAGAGTGTTTACCCTTGACTAGGTCGGGTGCCTTACTTGACCGGGTGTCTCATTAAAAAACCCTTGTAGGGAAAAAGAGTACACCTCGGGTCAAATCTTTCTAGCTGTAGTACCGTCTTAGATTACAGGCGTGCCAGGCCCTGGGCAGCTCATTGCCCTCTAGGTCGGATACTTTGTAATAGCCTGTCCCTAAGACTTCTGTTACCTTGTAGGGTCCTTTCCAATTTGCAGCTAGCTTTCCTTCTCCCGATTTTTGTGTTCCGATGTCATTTCGGATTAGAATCAGGTCGTGAGTGGAGAAGCTTCGCTTTATTACTTTCTGATTATATCTGAGGGCCGTTCGTCGTTTTAAGGCTTCTTCTCGAATCCGAGCTCTTTCTCGGACCTCGGGGAGGAGGTCGAGTTCTTCCCTTTGTGCCTGCGGGTTATCTTTTTCGTTGTAGAAGATGGTTCTAGGTGACCCTTCCTCTATTTCAATAGGAATCATTGCCTCCATTCCATAAGCTAGTCAGAATGGCGATTCTCCCGTTGTAGAGTGTGGGGTTGTCCGATATGCCCATAGCACCTGGGGGAGCTCTTCGGCCCATGCCCCTTTGGCCTCTTGGAGTCTTCGTTTTAACCCGGCCAAGATGACTTTATTTGCAGCTTCTGCTTGCCCATTGGCTTGTGGGTGCTCGACTGATGTGAATTGCTGTTTGATTTTTAGTTCGGCCACCAATTTCTGAAAACTTGTGTCCGTGAATTGTGTTCCATTGTCTGTTGTGATGGAGTAGGGGACTCCGAACCTTGTGACAATGTTTTTGTATAGGAATTTGCGGCTTTTCTGAGCCGTAATGGTGGCTAAGGGTTCAGCTTCGATCCACTTTGTGAAGTAGTCGACCCCTACTATGAGGTATTTGACTTGCCCCGGTCCTTGTGGGAACGGGCCGAGTAGGTCGAGTCCCCATTTTGCGAAGGGCCATGGTGCAGTGATGCTGATAAGGTCTTCGGGTGGTGCCTTGTGAAAATTGGCGTGTTTTTGGTAGGGGGGCATATTTTCACAAACTCTGTTGCGTCTCTTTGCAAGGTCGGCCAGTAGAACCCGGCTCTGACTACTTTTTTGGATAGTGCCCGAGCTCCGAGATGGTTCCCACACATGCCTTCGTGGACTTCTTCGAGGACGCTCTTTGTTTCTGAGGTCGGGACGCACCTAAGGAGGGGGTTTGCGAATCCTCTTCTGTATAATACGTCGTGAATTAGTGTATAATTCTGGGCGTCTTTCGTGAGTCTTTTAGCTTCCTTTCTTTCGGCGGGGAGAGTTCCCGACTTCAGGTAGCTGAGTATGGGGGTCATCCATCCTTGCTGTTGGTCGGATATATTTAGCGTTTCTTCCCCTCTTAGCACGGAGGGAGATCGTAAAGTTTCCTGGAGGAGACTTCTGTTGTTGCCTCCGGGCTTGGTGCTGGCAAGCTTTGAGAGGGCGTCTGCCCGGGCATTTTGTTCCCGAGGTATGTGCTGGATCTGTATTTCTGAAAAGTGGCGTAATTGTGTCTGTGTTTGGTCCAGGTATTTCTTCATGGTTGGGTCTTTGGCCTGGTAGCTTCCATTTACTTGTGATGTGACGACCTGGGAGTCGCTGAAGATTGTGATTTTCTGGGCTCCGACCTCTTCGGCTAGTTTTAGGCCTGCTAGTAGGGCCTCGTATTCGGCTTGGTTGTTCGAAGCCTGGAACTCGAATTTTAGGGATAGTTCTATCCGCGTTCCTTGGTCGCTTTCGAGTATAACCCCTGCTCCACTTCCTATTTTGTTTGAGGACCCGTCAACATACAGGTTCCATGAGAGTGGGGTTCCAGGGGTCTCAGTGTATTCTGCGATGAAGTCGGCTAGGTACTGAGATTTTATCGCAGTCCGGGTTTCATAGTGGAGGTCGAACTCGGACAGTTCCACCGCCCATTGTAGGATTCGTCCTGCCAGGTCTGTTTTTTGTAGGATGTGTCTCATGGGTTGGTTTGTCCGGACTTTGATGGTGTGGGCTTGAAAGTAGGGACGGAGCCTCCGAGCTGTGAATACTAGGGCGTAGGCGAATTTTTCTATTTTCTGATAGTTTAATTCGGCCCCTTGTAGTGCCTTGCTTACAAAGTATATGGGGTGTTGTCCTTGGTCATTTTCTCGTATTAATGCTGAAGCGATTGCTCGATGTCCGACCGAGAGGTATAGTACGAGCTCTTCTCCTTTTAGAGGTCGGGTTAGGATTGGTGGCTGCCCGAGGAATTCCTTGAATTCTTGAAAGGCTTTTTCGCACTCCGGGGTCCATGAGAAGGGTTTCCCTTTCTTTAGGAGTGAGTAGAGAGGTAGTGATTTTATTGCTGATCCTGCCAAGAATCTTGATAGGGCGGCCAGCCTTCCATTCAGTTGTTGTACTTCTTTGACACACGTCGGACTCTTCATATTGAGTATTGCTTGGCATTTGTCCGGGTTTGCTTCGATGCCCCTTTGAGTCAGCATGAAGCCTAAGAACTTTCCGGCTTCTGCGGCGAAGGTGCACTTTGTCGGGTTAAGTCTCATGTTGTGTTTTCTGAGGGTGCCGAAGACACTGGTGAGGTCGGTCAGCAAGTTTCTGTCTTCTTGTGTCTTTACTAGCATGTCGTCGACGTACACCTCCAATTGTAGTCCGATGTGCTCTGAGAACACTTTGTTCATTAGCCTCTGGTAGGTTGCCCCTGCGTTCTTCAGCCCGAAGGGCATTACTACGTAGCAGTAGTTTGCCCTTGGGGTTATGAACAAGGTCTTTTCTTGGTCAGGTCCATACATCGGGATTTGGTTGTATCCCGAGTATGCGTCCATGAAGGAGAGATATCTATAGCCTGAGGCTGCGTCTACTAAGGCGTCGATGTTTGGTAGCGGATATAGATCTTTGGGGCAGGCTTTGTTGAGATCCGTGTAGTCGACGCACATCCTCCATTTTCCATTGGGCTTTTTTACCAGGACCACGTTTGCGAGCCATAGGGGGTATTTTACTTCCCTAATGAACCCTGCATCTAGTAGTGCTTGTACTTGTTCTTCTATTGCTTGCATGCGTTCGGGCCCGAGCTTCCTGCGTCTTTGTTGGACAGGTCGGGATCCCGGGTACACTGATAGCTTGTGGCACATCAGATCGGGGTTTATGCCTGGCATGTCGGAGGCTTTCCAGGCGAAGAGGTCGGAATTCTCCCTTAAGAGGTTTAGGAGTTCCTCTTTTAGGCCTGCCTCGAGATTTGCCCCTATGTTTGTTATTTTTTCAGGTGTGCTCCCAATCTGGACTTTTTCGGTTTCTCCCTCTGGTTGTGGCCGAAGATCTTCTCGGGCTTGAACTCGTCCGAGTTCTATCGTGTTGATCTCTTTCCCTTTTAGGCTTAGGCTTTCGTTGTAGCATCGCCGTGCTAGTTTTTGGTCGCCCTTTAGGGTAGCGATTCCTTTTGTGGTAGGGAACTTCATACAGAGGTGTGGGGTCGAGACTATAGCTGCCAGTCTGTTTAAGGTTGGTCGCCCAATGAGGGCATTGTATGCTGAAGTGACGTCGACTACAATGTAGTCGATGCTTAATGTTTTAGATTGCTCGCCTCTTCCAAAGGTAGTGTATAGCGAGATGTATCCTAAGGGATGGATCGGGGTGTCCCCTAGCCCAAATAGGTCGGTGGGATAGGCTTTTAGCTCTTTTTCTTCAAGTCCGAGCTTGTCGAAGGCCGCTTTGAACAGGATATCTGCTGAGCTTCACTGGTCAATCAGGGTTCGATGTAAGTTGGCGTTTGCTAGAATGACGGTGATCACCATTGGATCGTCGTGCCCGGGTATTATCCCTTGAGCATCTTCTCGGGTAAATGAGATAGTGGGTAACTCGGGCAGGGAACTGTCTTCTCGGACATGATAGACTTCTTTGAGGTGTCTTTTTCGCGAGGATCTGGATGTTCCTCCGCCTGCAAAACCTCCATTTATCATGTGAACGTGTCTTTCAGGGGTTCGCGGGACTTGTTCGGCCCGACCTTCATTGTCTCCCCGTCTTCTCTTCTTGGTCTCTTCTCCTTTCTCTGCTATGTATCTATCGAGCTTTCCTTCTCTGGCTAGCTTTTCTATAACATTCTTTAGGTCGTGGCAGTCGTTGGTAGAATGACCGTAGAGCTTGTGATATTCACAGTATTCGGACCGATCTCTCCCCGCTCTCTTGTGTTTTAGAGGTCGGGGTGGTGGGATCTTTTCGGTGTGGCATACTTCTCTGTAGATGTCTACCAGGGAGACTCGGAGGGGGGTGTAGTTGTGGTACTTCTGTGGCTTGTCCGAGTTGGGTTCTTCTTTCTTCTTCTGTTCCCGATCTCGATCTCGGAGTGGGTAGGTTGATTCCTTCTTAGAAGAGTCTCTTAGCTGGGAGGTTTCCTCCATATTGATATATTTTTCTGCCCGCTCCTGCACCTCGTATAGGGAGGTCGGGTATCGTTTGGAGAGGGATTGGCTAAACGGTCCTTCCTTTAGGCCGTTTGCCAGTCCCATGATAGCTGCTTCAGTGGGCAAGTGTTGTATGTCCAGGCAGGCTTTGTTGAATCGCTCCATGTATTCTCGGAGAGTTTCTTGGTTACCTTGTTTGATCCCGAGCAGACTGGGGGCATGTTTTGCCTTGTCCTTTTGAATGGAGAACCTTGTTAGGAATTTCTTGGTTAAGTCTTCGAAGCTGGTGATTGATCTTGGTGGCAGGTTGTCGAACCACTTCATGGCTGACTTGGTGAGAGTGGTGGGGAAGGCTTTGCATCGAATCGCGTCGGAGGCGTCGACCAGGTACATTCTGCTTCTGAAGTTGCTGAGGTGGTGATTCGGATCGGTGGTGCCGTCGTAGAGATCCATATCGGGTGGTTTGAAGTTTTTGCGGTACCTTCTCCTCCATGATCTCTTGCATGAAGGGATCATGGTTGCCTTCGGGGGTGGTGCCGCGTTCCGTCCGGTCTTTCAGTTTGGCCTCTATTTTCCGTAGTTTTTCTTCTAATTCTCTGCGCTTGCGAGCCTCCCTTCTCAGATCTTGTTCAGTTTCTTTTTGCTTCTTTATGTCCTTTTCGAGTTGTTTCAGTCGGTTTTGTTGTGCCCGAACTGCTTCTAGAATTTCCGAGCACTTTTCTCTTTCGGGATTTTGTGGATCTTTGTTTGGGAGTGATGTCTTCGGGCGATTCTGTTTGTTTCCTCCTGGGGTGCATGGTGATAGAGGGCTGTCCGGTCGTTCTCCGGTGTCAACTTCCTCCTCTTGTTCTGAAGCAGCGTGGTCCTTGTTGGGAGGGTCGTCCGCCATGGCAAAGGGATGACTTCCAGGTCCCCGGCAACGGCGCCAATGTTCCGAGGGTTACCTGAAACGTGGAGCTCGGTCGTCTGGCAAGACCCGAGGTGGGGGTTCCGTGACCCGAGCTTGATGCGCTGAGCGGCGGGTGGTTGTACCTGCAATGACACTCCGATGCTTAAGTTAGCATGGGTCCAAGCAGATATGTGTAGAATGTAGAATGTCTCTCATACCTGGGTGCTCCAGTGTATTTATAGTAGTTGGCCGTGATCTTCCCTGGATAAGATATTCTTATCTTATCTTATCTTTTGGGAGTTTTATCTCTATCTTTGTGGGACCGCCTCTTCTAGGCCTTTTCGGCCTTTAGATTTTGGGCTGTGTTCCTTCTTATGGGCCTTCTTTGTATTATCGTCCGAGGTCCGACCTTTAGGCGTGAGCCTTTAGATGAGGTCGGACCTTTTATGCTTTTGCCGAGCTGGAGGAGCTCGGTTAGGGTATGAACAAATCTCATTAGGTTTCATAAGTATATATATGTATATAAGCATGTAAGCCACGTTTTCGTTCTTCCTTTTTGTTTCCTTAATGGCTTCGACCACTTTCTTTCTTCTTTTCTTATTTCTTTCCTTTCTTTTTTAAACTTTGATAATAATAATAATAATAATAATAATAATAATAATAATAATAATAATAATAATAATTCTTTTATCGTTTTTGAAATATTTTATTATAATAAAAATTATTTAAAATATCTAATAAATTTTAAATTTAAAGTATCATAAAATTTAATTTAATTACTTTAAAAAAAATAATTTTTTTAAATAAAATTCTCAATAACTATAATAAATCATAAATTACTCATTATTTAATTTTCAAAATTTCGAGTTGTTATATCCTCCCACTTTACAAAAAATTTACCCTCGAAAATTGTTACTTTAAAACAAATTCGAACCTAAATAAAAAAAATAGGATCTATGAAGAGAAATGCACGCAGTGTTAAAGATAGCATTCGAAAGAAGTCAGGTAGGCAATTAGATTTACAGGCAAACAAAGGTATACAAGAACGATAAGATATGGTTGAGAAATAATCAAATCACATTCTGAGAAGTTTCAAAGCAAGAATTTCAATGAAGATAATGAAGAAAGAGATGCATGATTTCGTATAGCACGAATAAAGAATATACTTCGAAACCAAGCTAACTTTGTAATCTCTAAAGTTCCCAAACCCCAAAAGTTGCATTACCTATTACGTCTATTTCGTCTGTGACAAATCATTAGTATTCATATGTACATAAGTCATTAGTAAGTTGGCCAAATTTAATACCATGAGAAATGCAATGGTCGACTAACACCATTAATCAACAGATAGTCATGCATATAAAATCTAAACGTTTTTCATTAAAACAAGTCCTATTGCATGACAGACACTCAGAGTATGCAATAAAGCCTAGTCAGCCCAATCCCAAGGCTCTAACAGGAGCAAACTGCTCTGATACCATAATGTAACACCCTAACCTTTAGCACCTCATGATCGTACTAAAAGTCCGGGCGTCACCTACCTCTACTCCTTAAATTTCATACTATATTTATTTAATATTGAGCCTTTGCGAATACAAATCGAAACCTTTAATTAAGAAAACGAAGATTCTTTATTTTAAATCACTTAACTGCAAAGGTATATATATACTCACAGAGCATTAAATACATAGATTTATTTCAAGATTCTCAAAATAAATCCTACCCCTCTAAAAACTAAAAACAATAAATGACGAGAAAAGGTTAAATTCTAACAATTAAACTCGTGAATATAATCTTCTATGTTCCTGTAACTCCACACTAAGCCTTCGCACCTGTAGTTGAAAGGGGTCGAAATAGGGGGTAAGAATTGGGAAGTTCTTAATAGGGTCGAGGTGTATACTTATATTCATTTTATTTTATTCCTTAGTCAACAGCAACACACCACAAAACACAGACAAACTTCAACAAAGCATGACAAGTAATTCACACAGGAGTCAATTAACCAAAAAACACACAAACACGTTCACAGAATTTCACAACATAGATATATGCACAAACAAGTATGATGCATATCTAGTCCTATACAGGCCGTGAGTTCATGTATCGGTTTGTTGCCCGATTCCCGACACTGGTCCTGAGATAAGCGTTTCGTATCACCGTCCCTATCTCATCCAACATTTCCTCTATGAGCGTTACGCATTTCCGTCCTCATGGGGGAACCTTCCTTTCGGTCTCTAGTGAGCGTTACGCATCGCTGTCTCACGGAGTCGTTTCTATAGTATCAAGTGAGCGTTACGCATTGCCGTCTCCACTAGACACTTGGCACTAAGGCCCAAACAGCACTCAATTTCTTTTCAGTCTTTGCTCTCTACTCTACTGCAGTAGAGATCCCTTTAACTAACACCTTCTTTTCTATCTGCTCTACTGTGGCAGATGTTCATTATAATCTTTTCGTTCATTGCTCTCTGCTCTTCTATGGCAGATATCATTTTACTTAATACATCCTTCTCTTTTTTTTACTTTTTTTCTTTTCTTTGTCATCTTTCTCTTTTATTTTTTTTACTTCTTTTCTTTCTCTCTTCTTTTCTCTCCTATCACTTCATAATATATGTTATCTTCGCATTATTTTCTCGTCTTTCCCTAAGTGTCTTATGAAAAAGAGTTATAAAGTACTTTAATTAAGTCTGCATTCTCTAAAACTTTTAAAATCACTCTGTTTGCTCTTTTCTCACTTGTAATAATATTAATAATATCTTTACTAGATAATATTCTTAATAAAATAATAACAATAATATAAATAAGATAATTTAAATGGAAAATAAATAATATTTATCTCTATTCTTAAAAACTTAGCATTGTAAAGCTTTTATTCTTAAACTCTTGTTATCTATGTTTTAAACCTCAAACTTTTAAATATTTTATTTTTAACTCAACATTTTTACAAAATTATATTTGAAATCTCACTTATCTCAGTATTTATAAAAGTAACCTTGAACTTTTATAACTACCTATTTTTACCCCCGTACTTTATTTATTATGCAAAATACCCGAAAACTTATATAATTACAAATTGAACATCAATTTTTATATACAAATACAATGTTACCCTTTAAAAATAAAATTTAATTACTAATATTTCTCTTATACCATAGCCGAAACCCTTAACCTTTTTCTTTCAAAATATTACTTGTATTTTAATCTGTTTTTGAGTCTTTCGATTACCGATTCGCCGTAACTTTTAATTTAATCTCTCGGCCATCAAACCTGACCAAAACAGTTACAATATATTGCAAAAATTCATCAGAAAACGATATCCCAATCCAAAAATCACCAAAACAGTTTGGTCCCTACTGGTTTCATCACGGCCAAGCCATGAACTTCCCAAATACATCAATATATTACAAAAATTTAACATAAAGTCAGTCAAACTCAATCAATAATTAATCACAACATCAAATCACTTATTTAACACACATTTACTCATTGATAATTTATCGAAACCCTACCTCTATATGAAATCAAAATACTCGAAACTTCGGAGAAGCTTTCTGACCGAGCAGCCAAAAAAAATGTCAAAAATTGCTTATGTCTCCGAGAATTTCAATTGGCCAAACTCAAAGAAAAGGATAGTTAAATCACCGTTAATTTCTACCAAATAAAAATGACATCAACACGTAGAAGAAGAAGATACAAACACTTTTATCGGATTAGATTTTTTATTAGAGTTACGGATCTTAAGAAAACGAATGCCGAAGATCGAATGTTCCGTGGTTCTCTTTCATGGTTCACTCTCTTTCTTTCTTTTTCTTAATGGTTCGGTGGTGAATGAAAGAAAATGAGAATGATTAAAGGCTAATGGTGTTAAATGGAAATTTATAGTATTAAAGCTCATTAGGTGTCATAAGTATATATATATATATATATATATATATATATATATATATATATATATATATATAATTGGTGTGGCTCATTAAGCCAGGTGTCGGTCTCACGTTATTTTGAAATAAAATAATGAAGAAGTAGATTACTAAAGGTAAAGCTTATTCTCTCTGTTTTTGCGTTGCTCCTTCTCTCTCCCTTTCTAAGTTTCTCACTCTCTGTCTCTCCTCCTTCCTTCATCGTGTCAGTGTATCAATCTCTCTATGGATCTCCTTCTTCCCAGTAAAAGCCAACAGAACCGGTTGCTTCAAATCCTAAATCCTGTCCCCTTTTCCATTCTCACTCTCAGGCACAGAACACATCGAAAGCCGAAACCCAACCTGCAAAATTCTAGGGTTTGTGTTTGCGGTTCCATAATGTCTCAGAACGGGAAGCTCATCCCCAATTTTGACCAAGACAGCACCAAGCTCCTCAACCTCACTGTTCTTCAGCGCATCGATCCCTTCGTCGAGGAAATCCTCATCACCACTGCACACGTCACCTTCTACGAGTTCAACATCGACCTCTCCCAATGGGTTCATTCCTTTATAATCTCCTTCCTTTTATCGAGTCCATTCTCTATCTCTCTCTCTAATGCTTTCTCTCTCTTCTTTCTGCGATTATGATGCACGGAAAATTTGTCTCGTAACAAATTTCCTTCGGGAAGTGTACCGAATTATCGTCAAGTAAAAACTCACTATTGAGTGAGGTCGAATCCCACAGAGATTGATTGATCAAGCAACTTTAATTAGAGGAATGTTCTAGTTGAGTGAACCAGAATTTGATTTGAGATTTGTAGAACATTAAATTGCAGAAAATTAAATAGCAGAAAAAAATAAATGCTAGAAATAAAGAGCTGAATGTAAATGGCAGAAAGTAAATTGCATAATCTTAAATGGGAATGGGGGAAATGCTCATAAAAGTAAATGGCAGAAAATAATAGAATGGGTAAGATCAGAAATGGGGAGTTCATTGGGCTTAGGAGATGTTGCATTCTCCGGATCAAATTCATTTTCATCTTTTCCTTAATCAATGCATTCATTGATCTCCTTGGAAATCTTAAATGATCGAATTCCAATTCCTTGGTAATTTAATCTCTCAGATCTTGATCAATAGCCAATTCCTTGGTCAATTGCTCATGAGAAGAGATGAAGTATGGTCACTGATTATACCACATGCATTCCCAAATCAAGTTTTGGTAGGATTATAGTCACATATCCATCCAAACCCAATTTGGTCCAACATGAGAAAGCATTTCTAGCATTATCTCTTCATTCCTCTTCCAAGGTTCCGAAGAGATCCAAATATGAATAGTTTCTTTTTCAAGATAACTATCCAATTGGATGAAGATTGAAAGCTTTCTAGTAAAATCAAGAGAAAAGATAGAAGAAGAAGAATGAAAACTAATATTGATCCATCAAATTGCAGCAGAGCTCCCTAACCCAATGAAATGGGTTTAGTTGTTCATAGCTCTGGAAAATAAAAACAAAGATGGAGAATACATCATGAAAGTAAAACTAGAAGTTGCAGAGAAAGTAAAATACAGAGAGTAGTTCTATGCCCAAGGCTCCTAAAGTTCTTCAACGCGCATCTAATTCAAAGCTACTCCTATATATACTACTCTTCTGATCTTCTAGTTGGCTCTTTAAATCTTGGGTGTGGGCCTCTGAATCTTGAGTTTGAAGCAGTTATCCTCTTTATTGGGCTTAGCTTTGCTTGCAGAGAGAAAATGTGAAGTAGGCAGGGACTTTGGCTCAGGACGTTAGTGGTGTCAACGTTAAGTGAAAGTGTGGGTTCGAGAATGTTAGTGACAATCACCTTTTTCACTAACTTTCCTAACCCAAATATGATCATGTTGACTTCAACGTTAGTGGCACTAACGTGACCACTAACGTTGCCTCTTGGTCCTTCGCATACGTTATTAGCACTTACCTTTCCCAATAACGTGGTGAGTCACCCCTTCTCCTTACGTTAGAGTCCACGTTAACTAGGTTAACGTGGCTTCTAACGTAGCAATGCCAATTCTTCGAGAACGTTAGTGACACTTACCTTTGTCACTAACGTTCTAATGTGCCCCTACTTCCCACGTTAGAGTCCACGTTAACTAAGTTAACGTGGCTTCTAACGTAGTCATGCTGGCCATCTCCAACGTTAGTGACAAAGGTGAGTGTCACTAACGTTGGCTCATCATCTCTTTATCCACGTTAGCTTCCACGTTAACAAAGTTAACGTGGGAGTTAACGTTGCTCATGGTGGCTCTTGGTGGTTCACCCCATTGTTAGTGACAAAGGTAAGTGTCACTAACGTTGGCGATCAATTGCTCTCTCCACGTTAGCTTCCACATTAACTAAGTTAACGTGGGAGTTAACGTGGCTCATGGAGGCTTGGCCAACGTTAATGTTGGCTTTTCTTTTGCTCCTTTAACGTTAGAGTCCACGTTAACTAAGTTAACGTGGTAACTAACGTGGCCAATTATGAGCTTGGTCCAACGTTAGTGACTAAGAAGAGTGTCACTAACGTTGGCCTTATTGTCTTCTTCCACGTTAGAGTTCACGTTAACTTAGTTAACGTGACTCTTAACGTGGGCTATGATGGCTTCGAGGGCGTTATTGGCGATTACCTTTCTCACTAACTTTGCAAGCTAGCTCCCATTCCACGTTAGAGGTCACGTTAGTTGAACTAACGTGAATGCTAACGTGGTTCTTCTTTGCTTCCTTTGTCCTGAAATTAAGCAGCAAAGTGCATCAAAGTTCTAATCCAAGTCATGAGACATGCATCATCCAATTTGTCATATAATTCATGCAAAATTCTCATGAAATCATGTAAAGTGCACAATGTATGCTTGAAACAAGATGTAAGTGAATATCTACCCAAAACTAGCTTATTTTCTAAGAAACTGCATGAAACTACCCTAAAAACAGTAAAGAAAAGGTCAGTGTAACTGGCCAAGATGCCTTGGCATCACAACACCAAACTTAAAGCTTGCTTGTCCCTAAGCAAGTACTGGAACAAGAGAATGATGAATGGAATACCAAGAGAAATGAGTCATTCTTGTGGAAGTCATGTCCCTGGTTTTATGGTGGTTTTATGCATAGTAACTTAGGTTCATTCCTTTCCTGGCTTTCAGACCTTTATCATGCCCTAGAATACTCACTTGATTGCATCCCAAGAGACTTTTATTCATTGATCCCTTTGTTGTCATTTCAGGGCTTATTTGAGTTCTTAGGCTAAGTGCTCTGTAAGGGGGCAACTCTTTAGAATATGCTTTCAGCCAACACTCCTGAACTAGTTGGTTCAAGGTGCTAGGTGTTGAAACACCCCTAAGGACTTACTTCCTCAAGTCTCTCCCCCATACATACACACCACAGGCACATGGTTTGTTTATTTTCTTTCCTTGAGGTCTTGGTGTCCAGCACCTCTTTGGGCTACTAAATGTTCTGTAGCGAAGATTGCTCTTGATAGTGGACTTTCAGCTAATAATCCCGGGTTAGTTAACCCAAGTTACCAGGTGATAAAGCACCCCTGAGAGCTTAGTAATCTAAGCAGATCCTTGGTACAAGAACACCACAGACACATCCCTCAAGACTCAACCCCTTGGTGCCTAGCCTCTTTTCTTGCTATTTTTCTTTTATTCTTCACTTTCCTTTTTCTTTCCCTTTTCTTATTAGGATCTTGTTATTTAGTTAGTCTCATGAGGTGTGTTCAAAGCATAGGATTCAGGACAGATAGTTGTCTTCCCACCTTGTTGGTGAACCAACTTAGCTAACTTATGATTACACCACAATCTTAGGAACTTACTCTATAATATGAACTCCACTCTGGTCCTTTATAAAACACTCATTCTCTTTTCATTTGATTAAAAAGGACAAGCATTCAATTAAGTAAGGCAAAGATGCAGTGACATTCAGACTAGCAAACATAGACCTAAGTTGTGAGAAACTTAAAAACAGAATTGAAAAGGTTCCAACTAATGAGTAACTATTAATCAAAGGTGCATTTGGACTTCCAATTTTAACATTCTCAGTACATGGAATTAAGTAACAATACAACCTTCGGGTGATGGTTTCTAGTTGCCCTCCTCTTTGTCATCATCCATAGTCTTTGCTACTTCACTTCCTTGGATGAAGGTGCACCATTTCCTCATAAGGTTCCTGCAAAGTTATTGGAAGTTGCTTGTTCCCGAAACACTTGAGAAATAGTTAGCTTGCATGTATGCTTGTGAACTTTTGAACTGAATTTGGTGTGTGAACACCAAACTTAGTTCCTTGCCCAGTACAAAAGTTTGCATGCATGCAGAGAACCTCATATCATGTTGTTAACAAAACCATTATTAACTAAAGACTAAACTACAGCTAATTGGTTCCCCTGATGGGTTGGAGCTAGCAATGTGTTTTGGGGGTGTAGTGTGATTCTAACTAATATCTTTGGTGGAACACCAAACTTAGAATTACACTTTCACGCTTGGATTGTTTTGGTGTGGAACACCAAACTTAGCTCCTCACAATACTGGAAAAACAACTTGTGATCTTTATTGAAATGAAAATGAAAACGAAACTACCTCAGGTTGGGTTGCCTCCCAACAGAGCACTCTTTTAGCGTCACTAGCTCGACGATTCCTCCATTACTTGAGATGATACTTTACTCTGGGGTTTTCCCCTATGTTGCCCATATAATGCTTCAGCCTTTGTCCGTTCACAGTGAAAGTCCTCTCTGAACTTTCATCCATGATTTCTATGTGTCCATATGGTGAGATTTTTGTGACAAGAAAAGGTCCGGACCACCTTGATTTGAGTTTTCCTGGGAACAGTCTCAATTTGGAATTGTAGAGTAGTACTTGTTGCCCCTTTTCGAAACTCCTGGGTGCAAGATGTAGGTCGTGTCTTCTCTTTGCCTTTTCTTTATAAATCTTGGCATTTTCATAGGCTTGTGATCTAAATTCCTCCATCTCTTGCAGCTGCAAGATCCTCTTTGCACCAACAGCAATGCTGTCAAAATTTAGTATCTGGAGAGCCCAGAGAGCTTTGTATTCCAGCTCCAGTGGTAAATGACAAGCTTTCCCATACACCAGTTGATATGGGGACATTCCAATTGGTGTTTTGAATGCTGTTCGGTATGCCCAAAGAGCATCATCCAGCTTTTTCGACCAATCCTTCCTTGATGCACCCACACTCTTTTCCAAAATCCTTTTTAGCTCTCTGTTGGATATCTCAGTTTTCCCACTTGTTTGGGGATGATAAGGTGTGGCAACCTTGTGTTTTACCCCATATCGTAGGAGGAGAGCTTCTAGTGGTCTATTACAAAAATGACTCCCTCCATCACTGATGCAAATGCATATTTGCATTATTAGTTAGTTAGTTTAGTTAGTTTTAGCTTAATTTCACTCATTTTCTCTAAATAAACAAGTCCTTTTATGAGTTTTGTTTCCATGCATGATGATATCAAGGAACATGTTAATTCTAGCCAAATTCATGCAAATGCTTTAAGGAATGCATATATGAATGAGTATGAATGAATCTCATGAAATTTATTGCATGAATTGGTAAGACTTTGAAGCTATTTCCCTTGTTGATGATAGGTGATGAAACAAGGAAGCATGGAAGCAAGAATGATGCAAGCTGGGCAAGAAGTTGGCGTTGCCAACTTGGATACAATGGGCGTTGTTCTTGGCAACTCCAGGAAGAGGAGTTGGCGTTGCCAACTTGAGGAAGAAGGTGCGTTGTTAAGGACAACGCCAGGCAGCCCTGGAGAAGCAAAGTTGGCGTTGCCAACTCTAGGACCACGTTGCCAACGCCACAACACAAGCAAGTTTGGCAGCCTTGGGAGCAAAGTTGGCGTTGCCAACTTGAGGAGCACGTTGCCAACGCCACACACAAGCAAGGCAAGCTTGGCCCTGGAAGAGGCAAAGTTGGCGTTGCCAACTTGAGAAGGGCGTTGCCAACGCCCACCCAAGCAATCTTGGGGAGCTAATTTGGAGCCTCGAGCACGTTGCCAGCCTAGAGATGAGGGGCGTTTTTGAGGACAACGCAGGCTAACAACGCCAAACAATCAAGCTTGGCCCTGGAAGAAAAGGAGCTGGCGTTGCCAACTCAAGATGGGCGTTGCCAACGCCACACACAAGCCACAAACAAGCAAGGTTGGCCCTGGAGGAAGACAAGAAGCAAAGTTGGCGTTGCCAACTTGAGAGTGGCGTTGCCAACGCTACACACAAGCAATTTTGGCACTAAAGAGGAGCTCGAGCACGTTATTGAAGCTAGGAAGCATTGGCGTTATCCTTGGCAACGCCAGAAATGGGTGCTTGGCTAGGCACCAAGTCTTGGTGCCAACCAAGTTCCCAACGCCCACAAGCCGTGCCAACCAAGTTCCCAACGCCCACCAGCTGCACCAACCAAGTTGCCAACGTCCATTGGCCTTGCCATGCACGTTGCCAACGCCCACAAGCCGTGCCAACCAAGTTGCCAACGTCCACAAGCTTGCCATGCACGTTGCCAACGCCCATTGGCCTTGCCATGCACGTTGCCAACGCCAGGAAGCAAACATGGAGCCTTGAGAAAGGCTCGAGCACGTTGCCAACGTGCTAAAGAGAAGGAGTTATTCACAACAACGCCAGGAAATTATGGTGCACGTTGCTAACTTGAAATGTATGGGCGTTATTCACAACAACTCCAACAAGGCAGCCTGAACATGTCCACTTCAATGGAAGATATCTTGAGCTACAGAGATCCAAATTGAGTGCTTCCAGTTGCATTGGAAAGCTGACATTCAGAGCTTTCCAACCATATATAATAGTCTATGATGGAGCACAAAATTGAAGCCAAACCAGAGTCATCTTTAGGCCCTAAAAACAAGAACATGAAGTGAAATTCAAGAAAGCTAGAGATTGGCCTTGGGGTGTGGGTCGAGCACGTTGCCAACGTGCCACAAGGGGGGCGTGTTTTGCAACAACGCCAGCCCCAAGTCCTTGCCTTGGGAGAGTGATGCACGGGCACGTTGCCAACTTGGGGTTGAGGGTGCGTTATTCACAACAACTTGGCAACAACTTGGCAGCTTGACCTTACCTTCTTTGAGGAACCATAACTTGAGCTAGGAAAGTCCAATTGAGGTGATTCCAGTGGCATTAGAAATAGACATCAAGAGCTTTCCAATGATGTATAATAGTCCATATTGAAGCTGAAGGTTGACACTCAAATTCTGGGCTACATTTAGCATGAAAGTAAGGCCAAGAAGAGGAAAAGCAAGTTGTTGGCAACAATTTGGGCTAGCAACGCCCAAGTCTCATACTTCATGCCCAGGAAATTGTCCTGCACGTTGCCAACGTGCATTTGGCCTGGAGTTAGTGCTAATAACGCCAAGCCAATGGGCCAGAATCATGATGAATGAACCCTTCCTTTCCAAGCCTAGCAACACCTCCAATTGAGCCAAGAATTCAACAATGAGAAAGCCCACATTGCTAACCCAAATTGAAGATCTCTGAAGAGTTTTAGAGTAGTATAAATAGAAGAGATTGATGTACTTGTAGAGGACTTTTACACTTTTGAATACTTTTTAACACTTAGACATTTTTACACTTTTTAGCACTTGTATTTGAGAACACTTTTGGTACTTCCGAGAGGAGACCCAGGGAGCTAATTTTGGTTCATCTTGGAACTTCTCTTCTCCATTTTCTTAATTTTTAAGCATTTCTTATTCTTCTTCTTCTTCCTTTACACTTAGTTTAATTCTTGTTTATGGCAATTGTTGTTGAAATTGGAGCAATGACTCACTAAACCCCACTTTCATTAGGGGGAGGAGCTCTGTTTGTTGGAATGGATTGATGAACCCATCTTTCCTCCTCAATTCTAGTGGTTGATCTAAAGAGAGAACTCTTGATCTTCACAGATTCAACCACCATCGAGAGAGGGGTTAATCTATATGAATTATGTGGTGAGTTTGAGGAATGAGCCACATAATTCAGTTTAGAGTTCATCCTTTCATGATTTCTTTAATCAATATACCTTGGTTAGTGTTCTGAGGGTTACCTGAAACGTGTAGCTCAGTCGTCTGGCAAGACCCGAGGTAGGGGTTCCGTGACCCGAGCTTGGTGTGCTGAGCGGCTGGGGGTTGTACCTGCAATGACACTCCGATGCTTAAGTTAGCATGGGTCCAAGCAGATATTGAGTAGAATTAGAGTATGAGTTATACCTGGGTGCTCCAGTGTATTTATAGTGGTTGGTCGTGATCTTCCCTGGATAAGATATTCTTATCTTATCTTATCTTTGGGAGTCTTATCTCTATCTTTTGTGGAACCGCCTTTCCTAGGCCTTTTTCGGCCTTTAGGTTTTGGGCTTCGTTCCTTTTGATGGGCCTTCTTCTTTATTTGTCCGAGGTCCGACCTTAGGCGTGGGCCTTTGGGACGAGGTCGGACCTTCTGCGAACTTCCCGAGTTTGGAGAGCTCGGTCAGGGTATGAACAGTGCCCCTGTCCGAGTTCGTCCTTTTGAGAGGTCGAGCTCGGGCATAGTCGTCTTTTCAAAATTTTGAAAATGGCCGTTTCAGCATTTATTGCTTTTTACCGTTTCTCCTCGATTTTCGTTCGGGCTCTGTGAAGGCATTATTTATTTGCCCCTTTCCTCATTTTCTTTGTTTATTCTGTTCCCTTTCCCTTTTTCTAGGTTTTTCGCCACCTCTCTTTCGAGCATCTTCCTTCTTTCTCTCTGTTCTTCTTCTCCGATTCTTTCTGTGCGTTGTTTTTCGGGGTTTCCTCTGCGCCGCTGTTTTCGTTCTTCTTGCATCGGAGCTCGTCGTTTTCTTCCTTTCTTCCAGGTTTGTTTCTCGTCTTTACTTTCGCTGTGCACATATGCTTTTGTTTCTTTTTCTTCTATGATGGGGTTGCCCCGAAAAGAGGCGCCGCCATTGTTTTGGTTGTTTGTATGTGGGGGGGGCTCTTTTCTCTTGGTACTTTGTTTTCGGGTTACTGCATTTTTTCTTCTAAAAGAACTTTTGTTTTCTTGCTTCTGCTGAATGGGTTTTTTGCTGTCTGCCTATTATGTGATTTTTGGCTTGCTGTTGTATTCTTCTTTGTAGGAAAGATTTTTTATGTCTCGAAAGGTGTTTCAAGCAATGTCGACCAAGATTCCGAGTGGTCTTGGTTGGGTAAATCCTGTTCCTCTAAGGGTCCCTTCTGTTGTAGATTCTGAGTATCTAGTTAGGTTCCGTAGGGAGTGTAGTATTTGTGAGAACAGGGAGTCTGAGCGGGATTATGAGCTAGTAGCCCCGGAGTCCGAGGAGAGAGTGTGCTTCCCGCCTTTAGAAAGTTCCGAGAAGCTATTCTTTTATGCTTACGATTGTTTTTTCTCTAAGCTGGGTGTACGACTTCCTTTTACCGACTTGGAGTCCGAGGTCCTTTGGTCTTGTAACCTTGCCCCTACGCAACTCCATCCAAATTCTTGGGCGTTTTTAAAGCTGTTTCAACTTTTGTGTCAGTTTTTGGGCGTCTCCCCTTCTGTTTCTCTTTTTTCCTATCTGTTCGTGTTGACGAAGCCGGGGTCGGGTGCTGGGAAGGTGTCCTGGGTCTCTTTTAGGGCTAACCAGGGAAAGAAGTTTTGTACCTTGTATGATGAGTCGTTTCATGATTTCAAGAACTACTATTTCAAGGTCCGGGCTGCTGGAGATGTCCGACCTTTCTTTCTAGATGAGAGTGGGGAGCCTTCTTTTCCTCTTTGTTGGCAGGAGAATGTAGTGTCGGTTAAGTATACTTTTGAGAGTCTAGATGAGGTGGAGCAGGCTTTTGTGGGTGTGTTGAGCAGTTTATGGGGTCGGGCACCTCACTTGGATACGAAGAAAATGTTGGGAGATCCAAGCCTTCTCCGTTCCGAGTTAGGTAGTTCCCGACCTCTTTGAGATTTCATCTTAGTATTTTGGCTTCGTTTTGGAGGTTTTTCCGTTGTGATAATCCCTTTCGTTTGTTTCTGCAGAGATGTCTTCTCAGGCTGATTCCATGAAGTTCCTTCGTCGGTCGAAGAAGTCTGCGGCTGCTCGGAATATCGAGGCTGAGGCTTCTGCCCTATCTTCTCCGCAGAAGACTACCGTGGGTGTTCAGACTCGGTCGAAGACCATTCCGACTCCTCAGTTCCGAGCTATAACTCAAGATCCTCCGACCTCCGGACCCGGTCACCTTTCCCCGTCTTCGACCTCGGGTCCTCCCCCCAAGAAACAGAAGACCTCTCAAGAGCTTGCCGGTTTCAATGATAAGGATTTTGACGCTCTTGGTTGGATTGAGCAGCACATTCTCCCCCAGACCTTTATTTCTACTGATGATGCGTCTATGGAGCATCACTTTCAGTATATGGCGCGGAGCTGTGTTCGGATGGCTAGTCTTCATGCCGCTATTGCTCGGGAGTTCAAGAAAGCTCCCCTTGGGGCGACCAGCTCCCGACTTGAGAAGGCACGGTCCGAGCTTGATAAGATTAGTCAACTGAAGGCTGCCAGGATTACTGAGCTGGAGGCCTCTTTGGAGGAAGAGAAAACTAGGGCCACCGCGGCTGTGGCGGCGGCGAAGACATCTGAGGAGATGGCGAGGGTGGCGACGGAGAACTATACTAAGCTGTATGCCGAGCTTGTGGAGACGAAGGAGAAGTTGCAGTCTGCTCGGGATGATTTTTACGAGCTGGAAGATAATGTGGCCAAGGGTATGGATGCTATGTTTGTGAATTTGAGGGATCAGGTCCTGGTTCTTGCTCCCGACCTGGATCTGAGCTTGTTCAGTACGGAAAACATTGTTGTGGAGGGAAAGATTGTTCCTACTCCTGCCGAGGATGAGGTTCCGGTGTCCGACCACAAGGCTCCGGTGTCCGACCCCGAGGTTCCGGTTGTGAACCCGACTTCACCTTTGGCTGAGGATAGATCTGGTGTGGAGGTTTCAAGCCGGGATGATGGTGCTGTCGATGCAGTCCCGATTTCGATGTTCCCTCCGCAGCCTTCTGTTGATGCGGAGACCGGAAAGGACCTTGATCCTCTGTGATCTTTTTAGTGGTTTGCCCGGCCTGTGGGCTTTTTGTTGGATGGCTTTTGTGAACACTTTTGGACACCTTTTGCTTTTATTTAGCCACTTGTGGTGACTTTATTATGCGGTGTTTGTGTTTTGACCTTTGGTTTCTGCCTTCGTGCTTTTTAGTTGTTTTTCGGATAACAACTTTTTAGCTAGCGTTTTGACTTTATGTTTCCGCTTTCGTGCTTTTTAGTTGTTTTTCGGATAACAACTTTTTAGCTAGCGTTTTGACTTTATGTCTCCGCTTTCGTGCTTTTTAGTTGTTTTTCGGATAACAACTTTTTAGCTAGCGTTTTGACTTTATGTCTCCGCTTTCGTGCTTTTTAGTTGTTTTTCGGATAACAACTTTTTAGCTAGCGTTTTGACTTTATGTCTCCGCTTTCGTGCTTTTTAGTTGTTTTTCAGATAACAACTTTTTAGCTAGCGTTTTGACTTTATGTCTCCGCTTTCGTGCTTTTTAGTTGTTTTTCGGATAACAACTTTTTAATAACAACTTTTTAGCTAGCGTTTTGACTTTATGTCTCCGCTTTCGTGCTTTTTAGTTGTTTTTCGGATAACAACTTTTTAGCTAGCGTTTTGAAACTTCTTTCGATTTCGTTCTTTTCGCTTTGTACTTTTTAGTTGCTTTTTGTAAAGCAACTTTTTAGTAAGCGTTTTTCGAAATCCTGGTTCTTGCCGTTTTAAGGCTTCTTTCTCGGGCCGAGCTTTTTCTCGGACATCGGGTGCTCGAGTACCTCCTTTTTGTTAGGTCCGACTTTGTCGTTGGTCGGTTCTTTTGAGTTATTTCTGTAATCTCTTTTTATTTGGCTTTTTGAGCCATTTTAGAGTTACTTTATAACTTTTCCCTTTGTTGGGTCCGACTTCGTCGTTTGGTCGGCCTTTTTAAGTTATTTTTGTAACCTCTTTTTTATTTGGCTTTTCGAGCCATTTCAGAGTTACTTTATAACTTCTCACATTAATTTGAACCTCTTCGCTTTATCTTTGCCGACCTTGTATGGTCTCTTGGCAAATGATTTTTTGCGTTTTGCCGAGCATAAATTAATGCGCCTTGGTGGGGTACTTTCTAGGATTTGCTTCATCATGAGGAAGAGAAAATAGAGAAATTTGATTAGTATTAAAAAGAAAGAATATTTACAAAGTGTTTACCTTTTAGGTCGGGTATCCTACTTAACCGGGTGTCTCATTAAAAAACCCTTGTAGGGAAAAAGAGTACACCTCGGGTTAAGTTTTTCTAGCTGTAGTACCGTCTTAGATTACAGGCGTGCCAGGTCCTGGGCAGCTCATTGCCTTCTAGGTCGGATATTTTGTAGTAGCCTGTCCCTAAGACTTCTGTTACCTTGTAGGGCCCTTTCCAATTTGCGGCTAGCTTTCCTTCTCCCGACTTTTGTGTTCCGATGTCATTTCGGATTAGAATCAGGTCGTGACTGGAGAAGCTTCGCTTTATTACCTTTTGATTGTATCTGAGGGCCGTTCGCCGTTTTAAGGCTTCTTCTCGGATTCGGGCTCTTTCTCGGACCTCGGGGAGGAGGTCGAGTTCTTCCCTTTGTGCCTGTGGGTTGCCTCTTTCGTTGTAGAAGATGACTCTGGGCGACCCTTCATCTATTTCGATAGGAATCATTGCCTCCATCCCGTAAGCTAGCCGGAATGGGGATTCTCCCGTTGTAGAGTGCGGGGTTGTCCGATATGCCCATAGTACCTGGGGGAGTTCGTCGGCCCACGCCCCTTTGGCCTCTTGGAGTCTTCGCTTTAACCCGGCCAAGATGACTTTATTTGCAGCCTCTGCTTGTCCATTGGCTTGTGGGTGCTCGACCGATGTGAATTGCTGTTTGATTTTTAGTTCGGCCACCAAGTTCTGAAAACTTGTGTCCGTGAACTGTGTTCCATTGTCTGTTGTGATGGAGTAGGGGACTCCGAACCTCGTGACGATGTTTTTGTATAGGAATTTATGGCTTTTCTGAGCCGTAATAGTGGCTAAGGGTTCGGCTTCGATCCACTTTGTGAAGTAGTCGACCCCTACTATGAGGTATTTGACTTGCCCCGGTCCTTGTGGAAACGGGCCGAGTAGGTCGAGTCCCCATTTTGCGAAGGGCCATGGCGCAGTGATGCTGATAAGGTCTTCGGGCGGTGCCTTGTGAAAATTGGCGTGTTTTTGGCAGGGGGGGCATATTTTCACAAACTCTGTCGCGTCTCTTTGTAAGGTCGGCCAGTAGAACCCGGCCCTGACTACTTTCTTGGATAGTGCCCGAGCTCCGAGATGGTTCCCACACATGCCTTCGTGGACTTCTTTGAGGACGCCCTTTGTTTCTGAGGTCGGAACGCACCTAAGGAGGGGGTTTGAGAATCCTCTTCTGTATAATACGTCGTGAATTAGCGTATAATTCTGGGCGTCCTTTGTAAGCCTTTTAGCTTCTTTTCTTTCTATGGGGAGAGTTCCTGACTTCAGGTAGTTGAGTATGGGGGTCATCCATCCTTGCTGTTGGTTGGATATATTTAACGTTTCTTCCTCTCTTAGCACGGAGGGAGATTGTAGGGTTTCTTGGAGAAGGCTTCTGTTGTTGCCTCCGGGCTTGGTGCTAGCGAGCTTCGAGAGGGCGTCTGCCCGGGCATTTTGTTCCCGAGGTATGTGCTGGATTTGTATTTCCGGGAAGTGTCGTAATTGTGCCTGTGTTTGGTCCAGGTATTTTTTCATAGTAGGGTCTTTGGCCTGGTAACTTCCATTTACTTGTGATGTGACGACCTGGGAGTCGCTGAAGATCGTGATTCTCTGGACTCCGACCTCTTCGGCTAGCTTTAGTCCTGCTAGTAGGGCCTCGTATTCGGCTTGGTTGTTTGAAGCCTGGAACTCGAATTTTAAGGATAGCTCTATCCGTGTTCCTTGGTCGCTTTCGAGTATAACACCGGCTCCGCTTCCTGTTTTGTTTGAGGACCCGTCGACATACAGATTCCACGAGAGTGGGGTTCCCGGGGTCTCAGTATATTCTGCGATGAAGTCGGCTAGATATTGAGATTTTATGGCAGTCCGGGCTTCATAGTGGAGGTCGAACTCGGACAGTTCCACCGCCCATTGTAGGATTCGTCCTGCCATGTCTGTTTTTTGTAGGATGTGTCTCATGGGTTGGTTCGTCCGGACTTTGATGGTGTGGGCTTGAAAGTAGGGACGGAGCCTCCGAGCCGTGAATACTAGGGCGTAGGCGAATTTCTCTATTTTCTGATAGTTTAATTCGGCCCCTTGTAGTGCCTTGCTTACGAAGTATATGGGGTGTTGTCCTTGGTCATTTTCTCGTATTAATGCTGAAGCAACTGCCCGATGTCCGACCGAGAGGTATAATACGAGCTCTTCCCCTTTTAAAGGTCGGGTTAGGATTGGTGGCTGCCCGAGGAATTCCTTGAATTCTTGGAAGGCTTTTTTGCACTCCGGGGTCCATGAGAAGGGTTTCCCTTTCTTTAGGAGTGAGTAGAGAGGTAGTGATTTTATCGCTGATCCTGCCAAGAATCTTGATAGGGCGGCTAGCCTTCCATTTAGTTGTTGTACTTCTTTGACACACGTCGGGCTCTTCATTTTTAGTATCGCTTGGCATTTATCCAGGTTTGCTTCGATGCCTCTTTGAGTCAGCATGAAGCCTAAGAACTTTCCGGCTTCTGCGGCGAAGGTGCACTTGGTCGGGTTAAGTCTCATGTTGTGTTTCCTGAGGGTGCCGAAGACACTTGTGAGGTCGGGAACCAAGTTTCTGTCTTCTTGTGTCTTTACCAGCATATCGTCGACGTACACTTCTAGCTGTAGCCCGATGTGCTCTGAGAATACTTTGTTCATTAGCCTCTGGTAGGTTGCCCCGGCGTTCTTCAGCCCGAAGGGCATTACTACGTAGCAGTAGTTTGCCCTTGGGGTTATGAACGAGGTCTTTTCTTGGTCGGGTCCGTACATCGGGATTTGATTGTATCCCGAGTATGCATCCATGAAGGAGAGATATCTGTAGCCTGAGGCTGCGTCGACTAAGGCGTCGATGTTTGGTAGAGGATATGGGTCTTTGGGGCAGGCTTTGTTGAGATTCGTGTAATCGATGCACATCCTCCATTTTCCGTTGGGCTTTTTTACCAGGACCACGTTTGCGAGCCATAGGGGATATTTTACTTCCCTAATGAATCCTGCATCTAGCAGTGCTTGTACCTGTTCTTCTATTGCCTGCATGCGCTCGGGTCCGAGCTTCCGGCGTCTCTGTTGGACGGGTCTGGATCCCGGGTATACTGATAGCTTATGGCACATCAGGTCGGGACTTATGCCTGGCATGTCGGAGGCCTTCCAGGCGAAGAGGTCGGAATTCTCCCTTAAGAGGGTTATGAGTTCCTCCTTTAGGCCTGCTTCGAGGTTTGCTCCAATGTTTGTTACTTTTTCAGGTGTGTTCCCGATTTGGATCCTTTCGGTTTCTCCCTCTGGTTGTGGCCGAAGGTCTTCTCGGGTTTGAACTCGCCCGTGTTCTATTGTGTTGACTTCTTTCCCTTTTAGGCTTAGACTTTCGTTGTAGCATCGCCGTGCTAATTTTTGGTCGCCTTTTAGGGTGGCGATTCCCTTTGCGGTAGGGAACTTCATACAGAGGTGTGGGGTTGAGACCACAGCTGCCAGTCTGTTTAGGGTTGGTCGCCCAATGAGGGCATTGTATGCTGAGGTAACGTCGACTATACTGTAGTCGATGCTTAACGTTTTAGATTGCTCGCCTCTTCCGAAGGTAGTGTGTAGCGAGATGTATCCTAAGGGGTGGATCGGGGTGTCCCCTAGCCCAAATAGGTCGGAGGGATAGGCCTTTAGCTCTTTTTCTTCAAGCCCGAGCTTGTCGAAGGCCGCTTTGAACAGGATATCTGCTGAGCTTCCTTGGTCAATCAGGGTTCGATGTAAGTTGGCGTTTGCTAGGATAATGGTGATCACCATAGGATCGTCGTGGCCGGGTATTATCCCCTGAGCATCTTCTTGGGTAAATGAGATGGTTGGCAGCTCGGGCAGGGGATTGTCTTCTCGGACATGATAGATCTCTTTGAGGTGTCTTTTTCGCGAGGATCTGGATGTTCCTCCGCCTGCAAAACCTCCGTTTATCATGTGTATATGCCTTTCAGGGGTTCGCAGGGTCTGTTCGGCCCGATCCTCGTTATCTCCCCTCCTTCTCTTTTTGGTCTCTTCTCCTTTTTCCGCTATGTATCTGTCGAGTTTTCCTTCTCTGGCTAGCTTTTCTATAACATTCTTCAGGTCGTGGCAGTCATTAGTAGAATGACCGTAGAGCTTGTGGTATTCACAGTATTCGGACCGATCTCTCCCCGCTCTCTTGTGTTTTAAAGGTCGGGGCGGTGGGATTTTTTCGGTGTGGCATACTTCTCTGTAGACGTCTACCAGGGAAACTCGGAGGGGAGTGTAGCTATGGTACTTCCGTGGTTTGTCCGAGTTGGACTCTTCTTTCTTTTTCTGTTCTCGATCTCGGTCTCGGAGTGGGTAGGTTGATTCCTTCCTAGAAGAGTCTCTTAGCTGGGAGGTTTCCTCCATGTTGATATATTTTTCTGCCCGCTCTTGCACCTCGTATAAGGAGGTCGGGTATCGTTTGGATAGGGATTGGCTAAATGGTCCTTCTTTTAGGCCGTTTGCTAGTCCCATGATGGCTGCTTCAGTGGGCAAGTGTTGTATGTCCAGGCAGGCTTTGTTGAATCGCTCCATGTATTCTCGGAGAGTTTCTTGGTTACCCTGTTTGATCCCGAGTAGACTGGGGGCATGTTTTACCTTGTCCTTTTGAATAGAGAACCTTGTTAGGAATTTTTTGGTTAGGTCCTCGAAGCTGGAGATTGATCCTGGTGGCAGGTTGTCGAACCACTTCATGGCCGACTTGGTGAGAGTGGTGGGGAAGGCTTTGCACCGAATCGCGTCGGAGGCGTCGACCAGGTACATTCTGCTTCGGAAGTTGCTGAGGTGGTGACTTGGGTCGGTGGTGCCGTCGTAGAGATCCATATCAGGTGGTTTGAAGTTTCGCGGTACCTTCTCCTTCATGATCTCTTGCGTGAAGGGATCATGGTTGTTTTCGGGGTGGTGCCGCGTTCCGTCCGGTCTTTCAACTCGGCCTCTATCTTCCGCAGCTTTTCTTCTAATTCTCTGCGCTTGCGAGCTTCCCTTCTCAAATCTTGTTCAGTTTCTTTCTGCTTTTTTATGTCCTCTTCGAGTTGTTTCAGTCGGTTTTGCTGTGCCCGTACTGCTTCTAGAATTTCTGAGCTCTCTTCTTTTCGGGATTTTGTGGATTTTTGTTTGGAAGTGATGTCTTTGGGCGATTCTGTTTGTTTCCTCCTGGAGTGCGTGGTGATAGAGGGCTGTCCGGTCGTTCTCCGGTGTCAATTTCCTCTTCTTGTTCTGATGTAGCGTGGTTATTGTTGGGAGGGTCGTCCGCCATGGTAAAGGGATGACTTCCAGGGTCCCCGGCAACGGCGCCAATGTTCCGAGGGTTACCTGAAACGTGTAGCTCGGTCGTCTGGCAAGACCCGAGGTAGGGGTTCCGTGACCCGAGCTTGGTGTGCTGAGCGGCTGGGGGTTGTACCTGCAATGACACTCCGATGCTTAAGTTAGCATGGGTCCAAGCAGATATTGAGTAGAATTAGAGTATGAGTTATACCTGGGTGCTCCAGTGTATTTATAGTGGTTGGTCGTGATCTTCCCTGGATAAGATATTCTTATCTTATCTTATCTTTGGGAGTCTTATCTCTATCTTTTGTGGAACCGCCTTTCCTAGGCCTTTTTCGGCCTTTAGGTTTTGGGCTTCGTTCCTTTTGATGGGCCTTCTTCTTTATTTGTCCGAGGTCCGACCTTAGGCGTGGGCCTTTGGGACGAGGTCGGACCTTCTGCGAACTTCCCGAGTTTGGAGAGCTCGGTCAGGGTATGAACAGTTAGTATGTGAGATGTAACTCTCCTTGGTTGAGATTATAGAAATTGTGTGGCTGGATAACATATGAGCTTCATCTCTTCTCATGAACAATTAGATCACGAGAGTGGCAATTGGTTATGTTGAGAGAGATTGAATCACCAAGAGATTGGGGTTCAATCACCCACTTGCCATAGATCTATACCCATGATTGAGAAGGATTTGACTAACATCAATTCATGAAAACTAACATCTCTGATCCCTAATGATCCTCTCTATCATTAATTCTCATTTCTTTTGTTCTTAGTGTTTGAAAACCCATTACCCAATTCCCTTCTACATTCTTGCAATTTATTATTCTTGTCATTTACATTCTGTTTCTTATTTCTCACTCTTATGCTCTTTAGAATTCAGCACTTTAATTCCTTGCAATTTATCTTTGATGTCATTTAAGTTTCTTGCACTTTAAGTTTCCGTCATTTACTTCCATTTTATTTCTCTATTCTAGTTCTTTACATTTTGTGTCATTTACATTCTTGCAATTATGTTCAAAAATCAAAATGCTCATGGAATTAAAACTATGTTTGCTTGACTAAATTTACCATTAACTAAAGTTGCTTAATCTTCCAATCTCCGTGGGATCGACCTCACTCCTAGTGAGTCTTATTACCTGATGCGACCCGGTATACTTGCCGGTTGTACGTGAAATATAAATTTTTACGTATCAAGTTTTTGGCGCCGTTGCCGGGGATTGGAAAGATTGACAATGATTAAGTGAAAGGTGGTTTAGATTAAGCATTTTTTTTAGTATTTTTGTTAAGCCCACTAACTGTTTGATACTTTGTTTCACTAACTCCAATTCCACTCTAGTTTTAGAATATTTCACTTGTGATTTTGGTTTTGGTTTGTGTATGTCAGGAGCTAATAGACATAATATTGAGGACGAGAGAACCCGCCGAAGGATAAGGAGAGCAGAGAGAGGAAAGTTCATAGTTGGTGAAGAAGGGTCAGAGGAATCAGAGGGAGAAGATCAAGCCATGGAGGATGAGATGCACAATCCTGGAGGGGTCAACAATAATGGTGGACAAGCTAGAAGGGTGTTATCCTCGTATACTATCCCTGATCCAAAACATTGTGGGAGCAGTATTGCTACACCAAATGTTCAGGCCAACAACTTTGAGTTGAAACCTCAGCTCATCACTTTGGTACAGAACAATTGCTCTTATGGAGGGGGACCTCTTGAAGACCCAAATCAACATCTCTCTGTTTTTCTGAGGATATGCAATACAGTGAAGACAAATGGAGTGCATCCAGATGTCTACAAGTTGTTGCTATTTCCATTCTCTTTGAGGGACAAAGCCACTCAATGGCTAGAGTCATTCCCCAAGGAAAGCCTCAATGATTGGAATGAAGTGATGAGAAGATTTCTAGCAAAGTTCTACCCACCTCAAAAGATCATCAAGTTGAAGACAGAGGTTCAGACTTTTAGGCAAATGGATGGGGAGTCATTATATGAAGCCTGGGAAAGGTACAAGGCACTAATGAGAAGATGCCCACCTGACATGTTTAGTGATTGGGTCAAACTCCAAAACTTCTATGAAGGCCTAAATCCAGAAGCAAGGAAGGGACTAGATTACTCATCAGGAGGATCACTCAACATGATGAAAACTGCTGAGGAGGCTCAAGACCTCATTGAGATTGTGGCAAATAATCAATATTATTACTCATCAGAGAGGCAGCATAATCCACCCCCAAAGAAAGGTGTAATGGAGCTTGAAGGTGTTGATGCTATCTTGGCACAAAACAAGTTAATGCACCAACAAATCCAACAACAAATGGAGATGATAACAAAGAGAATGGATGGTATGCAACTTGCATCAGTGAACACAACAAATCAACCATCACTTGAATGGGGCCAAGGTGAAGGGACCACGGTTGAACAACCACAAGAACAAGTTCAATACATGCAGAATACTTCAAATTCTCAGGAGGAATTCCATGGTGATACATACAACTCATCTTGGAAGAATCATCCCAATTTAAAGTGGGGAGAAAACCATTGGCAAAAGAATAACAACCACAATCACACCCGTACCACAAACAACCAAAATCACCATACCAACAACACTAACCAATATAGAAAAACACAAACACATATCAACACCCCCATCATAACTCACAAACCCACCAAATAACTTCTCTGCGCCATCATCCAACTCACAAAATTTCCACACTAATCCGCCCAACAACTTCCAACAACAATCAACCCCCATCATACCTCCAATTGACCATCATGAGGCCAGAATCTCAAGTCTGGAAGCAACCTTGCAAGCACTTGCTCAAACCACTCAAGCTTTAGCTAAGGGACAACAGGAACAAGCGGTCACTATGAAGAACATTGAGAGACAAGTGGGACAATTAGCCAAACAAGCCGAGAAACCAACCAATGTTCTCCCAAGTGACACAATACCCAACCCAAGAGAAGAATGTAAGGCTTTGCAGTTAAGGAGTGGCAAGGTAGTTGGTGAAAGTTCAAATAAAGAAGCAATAAAACCCAAAGAGCAAGACACAGTGGAAGAACATGTGGAAAGGAAAGGTGAAGAAAAGGGTTCAACATCTAACAAAGGCAAGGAGGTTGTCAAGCCACAAGGCAATCCACCAAGTCAAGGAGGCAACCGTGATGGCAAGGAGAGTGTGAATACACAACAAGAGAACAAAAATGAAGGAGTGAAAGCTTATGTACCCAAGCTTCCATACCCAACTAGGATACACAAAGGAGCAAAAGACCAACAATTCCCAAGGTTCTTAGAAATCTTCAAGAAACTTGAAATCAACATCCCATTAGCAGAAGCTCTGGAACAGATGCCATTATATGCAAAGTTTCTTAAGGAATTGATCACCAAGAAGAGAAGTTGGCAAGAAAAAGAAACGGTGATTCTCAATCAAGAGTGTAGTGCCATCATTCAACAAGGGCTACCTCCAAAACTCAAAGACCCTGGCAGCTTCCTCATACCTTGCACGATTGGGAGCATGGCTGTTGACAAGTCACTTTGTGATCTGGGAGCAAGCATTAACTTAATGCCCCTTACCATGATGAAGAAAATGATGATTGAAGAGCTCAAACCCACAAGGATGTCACTCCAACTTGCTGACAGATCCATCAAAGTACCAAATGGAGTAGTTGAGAACCTCTTGGTGAAGGTGGGAAACTTCATATTCCCAGCCGATTTTGTGGTCCTAGACATGGATGAAGAGGGAAACAATTCAGTCATTCTTGGTAGACCCTTTTTGGCTACAGCTAGAACAATCATTGATGTGGAAAAGGGAGAGATGATTTTCAGAGTGCATGATGAGCAAATGACCATAAATGTCTTCAAAGCAATGCAACACCCTGTTGAGAAAGAAAATTGCATGAGGATTGATGTAGTAGACTCTTTGGTTGAAGAGGTGCTTGACACAAACCATCAAATGAAACAAGAGGAGGTCCATAACATCAAGGGACAAGAAGAGAACAAATTGGAAGCATCAGAGGAACCAAGTGAAGCTACCAAAGAAGAGGCACCACAACAAGAGTTGAAACCACTACCCCCTCATCTTAAATATGCATTTCTTGGTGAGAAGGATAGTTTCCCAGTGATCATCAATTCCACATTGAATGCAGAGGAAGAAGAAAAGCTCCTTATGGTGTTGAAAGCTCACAAAGAGGCTTTGGGGTGGACCATTGATGACTTGAAAGGCATAAGCCCTGCCATATGCATGCACAAGATACTCTTGGAGGAGAATTCCAAACCAGTGGTACAACCTCAAAGAAGATTGAACCCCACAATGAAGGAGGTTGTTCAAAAGGAAGTTCTGAAGTTGTGTAAAGCTGGGATCATCTACCCTATATCTGACAGCCCATGGGTCAGTCCAGTGCAAGTAGTACCCAAGAAAGGGGGAATGACTGTCATTGTTAATGAGAAGAATGAGCTTATTCCAACACGAACAGTGACAGGGTGGAGAATGTGCATAGACTATAGAAGGCTGAATGATGCTACACGAAAAGACCACTTTCCTCTCCCTTTCATTGATCAGATGCTTGAAAGGTTGGCTGGCCATGCCTATTACTGTTTTCTTGATGGATATTCAGGGTATAACCAGATTGTGGTTGACCCCATGGATCAAGAGAAGACTTCCTTCACTTGTCCCTTTGGAGTCTTTGCATATAGGAGAATGCCATTTGGACTATGTAATGCCCCAACTACCTTCCAAAGGTGCATGCTATCAATCTTCTCAGACATGGTAGAAAAATTCATTGAAGTTTTTATGGATGATTTCTCTGTTTTTGGTGATTCCTTCAATACTTGCTTGCACCATCTTACCTTAGTCTTGAAAAGATGCCAAGAAACAAACTTAGTTTTGAATTGGGAGAAATGCCATTTCATGGTACCTGAAGGCATTGTTCTTGGTCATAAAATTTCAAGAAAAGGTATAGAGGTTGACAAGGCAAAAGTAGAAATTATAGAAAAACTTCCCTTACCAACTAGTGTGAAAGCCGTTAGGAGTTTCTTGGGGCATGCTGGATTCTATAGGAGATTCATCAAAGATTTTTCAAAAATAGCAAAGCCACTAAGCAATTTGCTGGTGGTAGACAATCCTTTTATCTTTGATGATGAATGTAAACATGCTTTTGAAACTCTAAAGGCTAAGCTCACCACAGCACCAATCATCACACCCCCAACTTGGGGACTACCTTTTGAACTCATGTGTGATGCAAGCAACCTTGCAATCGGTGCTGTGTTGGGGCAGAGGAAGGAAAAGAGGCTTCATGTTATCTACTATGCAAGTAAGGTATTGAATGAAACTCAAAGAAACTACACCACAACAGAGAAAGAGTTACTAGCCGTGGTGTATGCCTTTGATAAGTTTAGACAATATTTGATTGGATCTAAAGTCTTAGTGTATACTGACCATGCTGCCATTAAGTATCTTATGTCAAAACAGGATGCCAAACCAAGGCTAATCAGATGGGTGCTACTCCTACAAGAGTTTGACATTGAGATCAAAGATAGAAAGGGCAGTGAAAATCAAGTTGCTGATCACTTATCAAGGGTACCACAAGATGAATGCCAAGACAACCTTCCATCAATAAATGAGAGTTTCCAGATGAACATCTCTTGCACATTCAACATGTCCCTTGGTTTGCAGACATGGCCAACTACAAGGCAGGAAGAATCATTCCACAAGAGTACACAAGACAACAAGTTAAGAAGCTGTTGCATGAGGCTAGGTTCTTCTTTTGGGACGAACCATTCTTGTTCAAAAGATGCCCAGATGGAATGATAAGAAGATGTGTGCCAGAAGGTGAGATGAAGGACATACTATGGCATTGTCACAACTCTAGCTATGGTGGTCATTTCGGGGCTGAAAGAACTGCTGCAAAGGTCCTTCAAAGTGGTTTCTATTGGCCTTCAATCTTCAAGGATGCTAGGGAGTTTGTGAGCCAATGCAATGAATGTCAAAGAACAGGGGGTTTGTCAAAGAAAAATGAGATGCCTCAAAAGTTCATTTTGGAAGTGGAACTCTTTGATTTGTGGGGAATAGATTTCATGGGACCTTTTCCTCCATCCTACACGTTCAAATACATCCTGGTAGCAGTAGAGTATGTCTCCAAATGGGTAGAAGCAATAGCCACCACCACATGTGATACCAACGTGGTCTTGCAATTCCTCAAGAAGAACATCTTCACTAGATTTGGAGTACCCAAAGGACTTATAAGTGATGGGGGAAGCCACTTTTGCAACAAGCAACTCAATTCTTTACTCCACAAGTATGGTGTTACACACAAAGTAGCTACCCCATATCACCCACAAACCAATGGACAAGCTGAACTTGCCAACAGAGAGCTAAAAAGGATCTTGGAGAAAACTGTGGGAACAACAAGAAAGGACTGGGTTAGGAAGCTGGATGATGCACTTTGGGCATATAGGACAGCCTTCATGACACCCATAGGAAAATCTCCATTTCAGCTGGTGTATGGAAAGGCATGCCATCTCCCTGTGGAGCTTGAACATAAGGCCTTTTGGGCCACCAAACTTCTGAATTTAGATGCTCAAGCAGCAGGAGAGAAGAGGTTGCTACAACTCAATGAACTTGAGGAGTTCAGATTGGAGGCATATGACAATGCCAAAATATACAAGGAGAGAGCAAAGAGATGGCATGATAAGAGGATCTCTCAAAGAACATTCGAACCGGGCCAAAAGGTGTTGTTATTCAACTCAAGATTGAAGTTTTTCCCTGGGAAGCTGAGGTCTAGATGGACTGGTCCATACACCATCACCAAAGTATCACCTCATGGCTATGTTGAATTGCTTGATGAAGCCTCAAAACAAACCTTCACAGCTAATGGACATAGGGTGAAGCACTACTTTGGTGGCCCTTGGAGCAAGGAAGAGAGTGTGCAACTCTTAACATGAGCAAAGAAGCTGCATTGTCGAGCTAAGGACAATAAACAAAGCGCTTCATGGGAGGCAACCCATGCACAGGGAGTCTTTTAATTTCATACTTTAGTAACCAATAATGATTAAGTAGACTAGTACATGGTGTATGCAAGGCACTAAGTTTGGTGTGGCCAATCTTGAAGTAATGGCAAATGTGTGTTCTACTACACTTAGCCACAAACTAAGTTTGGTGTCCATACATACACGAAAATGCTAGACTATGAAAGTATAGTAATCTATTTTAGTTATAAAAAAAAAAAAAAAAGAGAAAAACGTGAAATAGCATATAATATAGGTAAAATACTATGTTTAATGTGGCTATCTTTGGAATTAATTCCATAGAACACTTAGTCACAAACTAAGTTTGGTGTCTTTACTTACATTACTAATGCTAGAAAAAAATTAGATTCGGGAATCAATTCATAAATTTCAATGTTAGTTTAGTCAATTTTGCATAGGAATATCATCATAAGCTTTTAGCTATTAATGTCACCTTAAGAATCTCAAGCTTTTGGAATTTTGTTGCAGGAAAGAAAGAAAGAAGTGATGGGGAATCTTGGAAGCATATAATGAAAGAAAGAAGTGATGGGAATCTTGGAAGAAAGGTCACGGATGCATTGGAGTCACATGAGCTTTGAACTTTGTGCATGGAGAAAAACAACTCAACATGCATTGGGCACAAGGAAGCATGCTTCCCATGCCATGACCGAGCCTTAAACCATGCATCCTCACCAAAGTCACTTTAAATACTTCAACCACATTCATCAAACCTCATTCTTCATCACTCATTCTTCCACCCCCATAACCTCATTCAAGTACCCGAACTCACACTCAACCTCCAACCTATTCCATGTTTCACAAATTCTAGCCATGAACCTCATCTTTACCCAACAAAACTCTTGAAGCATCACACCTCCTCACATAACCGAAACACTCCACCTCCCCTCACCATCATTTTCTAGCCTACCCAAGTCACGTTGTGGCCATACATCTCTCCCATTCACAACCATTTTCCTTGTGCTTGAGGACAAGCATTCATCTAAGTTTGGTGTGGAAGATTCAACCCTTGCAAGTGAATTCCGATGGCCTCATCATCAAGGGATAGGAGAGGAGATGAAGGACAAGATACCTTTGATGAAAGAAGATTTAAATCCAAGCATAATGAGCGCATCTTTAGTTGGATGTCAAGCAAAGATGTTGTTCCGGAGTTACCTTTCAAGCTAAAGAAAGATGAGTACCCTGAGATACAAAAAATAATCAGAAAAAGGGGATGGGAGCTTCTCTGTGACCAACCTCAAGAAGTGAGCATGCTTCTCATCCATGAGTTCTACACTAATGTGATAAGAGAATATGATGATGAAGAACCATACATGAGCTATGTAAGAGGTGTGGATGTTGATTTTAGCCCGGACACCATCAATAGGGTGCTAAGGGTCAAGCACAAACAGTTCAAACGAGCTAGCTATGAAGAAAGGGTTGAAAATAACCCAAGATATGTGGATGTGGTGAGTGACTTATGCAGAATAGGCACGGATTGGGTATTGGATTCACATGGACAACCACTCAAGCTTCGGAGAGGTGATCTCATACCTCAAGCAAAAGGATGGCATGACATAGTGAGGAGATCATTGATGTCCACTTCAAATAATTCTGAGGTAACCGTGAATAGAGCAATAATGATCCATTGTATAATGAAAGGAGGAGAAATCAATGTTGGAGACATTATAGCCAAGAACATCATTGACATAGCTCAAAAAGTCAAACAAGACAGCTGGCTAGGATATCCTAGTACTATTCTGCGCCTATGTGAAGAAGCTGGAGTGCCTCTGGAAGAATTTGGAGAAACTGATTTGGTCTCTGTTGGAAAACCTCTTACTCGAGAAAGGTTGGAATTCATCACCACAACCCAATTGGAAAGACAACCTTTAGCAAGAAGAAAGAAAAGGAAAGAAGCAAGACAAGAGGAGGAGCCTCAAGAAATGGAAGAACCTCATACCTTGAACATGAACCAACTCCAAGCCGCCTTGGAAGGGATTTCTGGGCAATATTCACAAATTCAAAGAAGCCAAGAGGAACAAGCTCAACAACAAAGGGACCTTTGGCAATTGATGGATCAACAAAGAGGGGTTCAAGTTCAATGGATGAACCAACAAAATGAGTACCAAGCATACATGAGGGAACTACAACAAGAACAATATGCCAAGATGCAGGAAGCCATCAACAATTCAACTATGGAACATGAAAAAGCCATGGAGAAAGTCATACAAGAACAAGCTCAACTAAGGATGGAGCAAGCTCAGCAAAGAGAACTTCTCCATAGGTTGGATGCTAGACATGAAACACTCTACAGAGATTTCAATGAAAACAGAATGTTCAGGGAAGCCAGGCATAAGGACAGACTTGATTATGACATATGCACCCAAGAAAAGCTCAGTTACCTCTGTTCCACACCCCCATTGATCAACCCACAAATTAAAACTTTTAATGAAGCTCGCAAGATATTTGAAGAGCAGGAGCTTGCAAGGGTGAGATTTAATCAACGGAGGCTAAAGGAGACAATGATAAGCTCAGGAATTTGGCAAGAAGAAGGGGATGCAACAACAATGCAACAAGGAGAACAGAGAAGCAAAAAGAAAGAAGATCCAAAGGGGGATTCAACAACAAAGCAACAAGGAGAGTTAAGAAGTAAAAAGAAACAAGATCCAAAGGGCAAAGGAAAGCAAGGAGAATCAAGCAAAGGAAAAGGGACATGAAGACTAAAGGTGGTGAAGTTCCTTTATTTTTCTTTATGTTTCTTTATGTTTTAAATAAAGAAGATGTATGTCTGAAATATGGTATACCTTCTAGGATGCATTTTCTTTTTGAAGCATTGTCTTTTATGTTGCCCATTCCATGCATCACCACTCACAAATTTGGAATGGTTGCTTGTCTTTAGTACTTTTACTTGCCATTGGAATAAAAGGTGTAGTTTGATGTAAGAACAGAGAGAATTCTAGCTTAAAAAGAATCATGTTGTCCCATGAGAAAAGTGCTAGCATACATGCATTTATTGTGAAAGAATCAAGGTTCAATGAACTCAAAAGAATGCTTGCTTATACAAGACTAGTTTGGTTAAGGATCACAAGGACTTTATCAGTAAAAGCACAAATAACCTTGACAATAAAGAAAATAGAATACAAAGAATGAAAGGCTAGGCATCAATGACAAAAGTTGGATATGTGTCTGTGGTGATTGATGTTAAGAGACATACTTGGGCTAGTAAATCCGAGGGGTGCTTCATCACCCGGTAACTTGAGTTAACTAACTCGGGATTATCGATTGAAAACCCACAATCAAGAGTAGCTCTATAACAGAACATTTAGCAACCCAAAGAGGTGCTGGACACCACTATCCAAACAAGATTTCAATGTTATATGCCTGTGACTGAATGTGTTAAGGAAAGAGGCTTGAGTGAGTAAATCTTTAAGAGTGTCTCAACACTTAACAACTTGAACCAACTGGTTTGGGATTGTTGATTGAAAGCTTATGCTAAAGAGCCGCCTTAAGACAAGATTTCGAGCTTAATTGAAAGAAAAAGGAAAAAAAAAAAGAAGGAAAAAGAAATAAGCAGAAAAAAATTGGTTCAAGGATCATGTGCTAAGGTATGAAAGAAGTCTAGTGAAGTTAACCAATTTAGTAGTGAAGCAAGCATTTTAATTGAAAAAGTTGAATAGTTGTGTTCAATTACAATAAATTAATGACCACACAAGTGAGGACAATATGCTCAATGAAAATTACTCTCTGGAAGAACATTCAAGTCTTACATCTTAAATTCTTGTGACAAAGTCCTTTATATTTTGCTTGAGGACAAGTAATACTTTAAGTTTGGTGTTGTGATGCAAATGCATATTTGCATTATTAGTTAGTTAGTTTAGTTAGTTTTAGCTTAATTTCACTCATTTTCTCTAAATAAACAAGTCCTTTTATGAGTTTTGTTTCCATGCATGATGATATCAAGGAACATGTTAATTCTAGCCAAATTCATGCAAATGCTTTAAGGAATGCATATATGAATGAGTATGAATGAATCTCATGAAATTTATTGCATGAATTGGTAAGACTTTGAAGCTATTTCCCTTGTTGATGATAGGTGATGAAACAAGGAAGCATGGAAGCAAGAATGATGCAAGCTGGGCAAGAAGTTGGCGTTGCCAACTTGGATACAATGGGCGTTGTTCTTGGCAACTCCAGGAAGAGGAGTTGGCGTTGCCAACTTGAGGAAGAAGGTGCGTTGTTAAGGACAATGCCAGGCAGCCCTGGAGAAGCAAAGTTGGCGTTGCCAACTCTAGGACCACGTTGCCAACGCCACAACACAAGCAAGTTGGCAGCCTTGGGAGCAAAGTTGGCGTTGCCAACTTGAGGAGCACGTTGCCAACGCCACACACAAGCAAGGCAAGCTTGGCCCTGGAAGAGGCAAAGTTGGCGTTGCCAACTTGAGAAGGGCGTTGCCAACGCCCACCCAAGCAATCTTGGGGAGCTAATTTGGAGCCTCGAGCACGTTGCCAGCCTAGAGATGAGGGGCGTTTTTGAGGACAACGCAGGCTAACAACGCCAAACAATCAAGCTTGGCCCTGGAAGAAAAGGAGCTGGCGTTGCCAACTCAAGATGGGCGTTGCCAACGCCACACACAAGCCACAAACAAGCAAGGTTGGCCCTGGAGGAAGACAAGAAGCAAAGTTGGCGTTGCCAACTTGAGAGTGGCGTTGCCAACGCTACACACAAGCAATTTTGGCACTAAAGAGGAGCTCGAGCACGTTATTGAAGCTAGGAAGCATTGGCGTTATCCTTGGCAACGCCAGAAATGGGTGCTTGGCTAGGCACCAAGTCTTGGTGCCAACCAAGATCCCAACGCCCACAAGCCGTGCCAACCAAGTTCCCAACGCCCACCAGCCGCACCAACCAAGTTGCCAACGTCCATTGGCCTTGCCATGCACGTTGCCAACGCCCACAAGCCGTGCCAACCAAGTTGCCAACGTCCACAAGCTTGCCATGCACGTTGCCAACGCCCATTGGCCTTGCCATGCACGTTGCCAACGCTAGGAAGCAAACATGGAGCCTTGAGAAAGGCTCGAGCACGTTGCCAACGTGCTAAAGAGAAGGAGTTATTCACAACAACGCCAGGAAATTATGGTGCACGTTGCTAACTTGAAATGTATGGGCGTTATTCACAACAACTCCAACAAGGCAGCCTGAACATGTCCACTTCAATGGAATATATCTTGAGCTACAGAGATCCAAATTGAGTGCTTCCAGTTGCATTGGAAAGCTGACATTCAGAGCTTTCCAACCATATATAATAGTCTATGATGGAGCACAAAATTGAAGCCAAACCAGAGTCATCTTTAGGCCCTAAAAACAAGAACATGAAGTGAAATTCAAGAAAGCTAGAGATTGGCCTTGGGGTGTGGGTCGAGCACGTTGCCAACGTGCCACAAGGGGGGCGTGTTTTGCAACAACGCCAGCCCCAAGTCCTTGCCTTGGGAGAGTGATGCACGGGCACGTTGCCAACTTGGGGTTGAGGGTGCGTTATTCACAACAACTTGGCAACAACTTGGCAGCTTGACCTTACCTTCTTTGAGGAACCATAACTTGAGCTAGGAAAGTCCAATTGAGGTGATTCCAGTGGCATTAGAAAATAGACATCAAGAGCTTTCCAATGATGTATAATAGTCCATATTGAAGCTGAAGGTTGACACTCAAATTCTGGGCTACATTTAGCATGAAAGTAAGGCCAAGAAGAGGAAAAGCAAGTTGTTGGCAATAACTTGGGCTAGCAACGCCCAAGTCTCATACTTCATGCCCAGGAAATTGTCCTGCACGTTGCCAACGTGCATTTGGCCTGGAGTTAGTGCCAATAACGCCAAGCCAATGGGCCAGAATCATGATGAATGAACCCTTCCTTTCCAAGCCTAGCAACACCTCCAATTGAGCCAAGAATTCAACAATGAGAAAGCCCACATTGCTAACCCAAATTGAAGATCTCTGAAGAGTTTTAGAGTAGTATAAATAGAAGAGATTGATGTACTTGTAGAGGACTTTTACACTTTTGAATACTTTTTAACACTTAGACATTTTTACACTTTTTAGCACTTGTATTTGAGAACACTTTTGGTACTTCCGAGAGGAGACCCAGAGAGCTAATTTTGGTTCATCTTGGAACTTCTCTTCTTCATTTTCTTAATTTTTAAGCATTTCTTCTTCTTCTTATCATATCTGAGAAGATAGAAAGCATGCAACATTGGAAAGTCGCAGGTGCATTACATAGCCCAAATGGCATGCGCCTGTAGGCAAACACTCCATATGGGCAAGTAAATGAGATTTTCTCTTGGTCTCTGGGATCAACCACTATTTGGTTATATCCTGAATAGCCATCGAGAAAACAATAATATGCATGTCCTGCGAGTCTTTCCAACATCTGATCCATGAATGGTGGTGGACGAAATTGTGATCCATATTCTTTTGTACTTGTATGAAATCATTATTATGGCACCGGTTGAATTCACAACTCCGTTCAACTAACTAGCAAGTGTACTGGGTCGTCCAAGTAATAAACCTTACGTGAGTAAGGGTCGATCCCACAGAGATTGTTGGTATGAAGCAAGCTATGGTCACCTTGTAAATCTCAGCTAGGCAGATTAAATTGGTTTATGGTTTCGAAAATTAATAATAAAAAGAAAATAAAAGGATAGAAATACTTATGTAAATCAATGGTGGGAATTTCAGATAGGTGTATGGAGATGCTGTGTTCCTCTTGAAACTCTACTTCACTACTCGCTCTTCCTTCAATCCTTCTTACTCCTTTCCATGGCAAGCTGTATGTAGGGCATCACTATCATCAATGGCTACTTTTAATCCTCTCGGGAAAATGGTCCTATGCGCTGTCACTTCACGGCTAATCGTCTGGAGGCATCACCCTTGGTTGATAGATACATCCCATCCTCTCAGTGAAAATGGTCCAAATGCTCTGTCACAGCATGGCTAATCATCTGTCGGTTCTCAATCAGGTTGGAATAGAATCCATTGATTCTTTTGTATTTGTCACTAATGCCCAGCCTTCAGGAGTTTGAAGCTCGTCACAGTCATTCAATACCGGAATCCTACTCGGAATACCACAGACAAGGTTAGACTTTCCGGATTCCTAGGATCCTACTCGGAATACCACAGACAAGGTTAGACTTTCCGGATCCTCATGAATGCCGCCATCTATCTAGCTTATACCACGAAGATTCTGTTGCGGAATCTAAGAGATATGCGCCCGGCCTAAGGTAGAACGGAAGTGGTTGTCAATCACGCGCGTTCATAGGTGAGAATGATGATGAGTGTCACGGATCACCACATTCATCAAAGTGTTGTGCAACGTATATCTTGGAATAAGAATAAGAGAGAATTGAATGAAAAGTAATAGTAATTGTATTGAAACTTGAGGTACAGCAGAGCTCCACACCCTTAATCTATGGTGTGCAGAAACTCCACCGTTGAAAATACATAAGTAAAAGGTTCAGGCATGGCCGAATGGCCAGCCCCCTGAGTGATCAAGAGACCGAATAATCAAAGGCTAAACAGTCAAGAGATTAAACTGTCAAAAGATGTCTAATACAATAGTTAAATGTTCTATTTATAATAAACTAGCTCCTAGGGTTTACATGAGTAGGTAATTGATGCATAAATCCACTTCCGGGGCCCACTTGGTGTATGCTTGGGCTGAGCTTGATCAATCTACGAGCTGAGGCTTCTCTTGGAGTTGAACTCCGAGTTATGACGTGTTTTGGGCGTTCAACTCCGGATCATGACGTTTTTCTGGCGTTTAACTCCAGACAGCAGCATGTACTTGGCGTTCAATGCCAAGTTACGTCGTCAATTTCCGAATGAAGTATGGACTATTATATATTGCTGGAAAGCTCTGGATGTCTACTTTCCAACACCGTTGAGAGCGCGCCAATTGGAGTTCTGTAGCTCCGAAAAATCTATTTCGAGTGCAGGGAGGTCAGATTCCAACAGCATCAGCAGTCCTTTTGTCAGCCTTTTTTCAGAATTTTGCTCAAGTCCCTCAATTTCAGCCAGAAATTACGTGAAATCACAGAAAAACACACAAACTCATAGTAAAGTCCAGAAATGTGAATTTAACATAAAAACTAATGAAAACATCCCTAAAAGTAGCTTGAACTTACTAAAAACTACCTAAAAACAATGCCAAAAAGCGTATAAATTATCCGCTCATCACAACACCAAACTTAAATTGTTGCTTGTCCCCAAGCAACTGAAAATCAAATAGGATAAAAAGAAGAGAATATACTATAAATTCCAAAATATCAATGAATATTAATTATAATTAAATAAGCGGGACTTGTAGCTTTTTGCTTCCGAACAGTTTTGGCATCTCACTTTTTCCTTTGAAGTTCTGAATGATTGGCTTCTTTAGGAACTTAGAATTTTGGATAGTGTTATTGACTTTCCTAGTTAAGCATGTTGATTCTTGAACACAGCTACTTATGAGTCTTGGTCGTGGCCCTAAGCACTTTGTTTTCCAGTATTACCACCGGATACATAAATGCCACAGACACATAACTGGGTTAACCTTTTCAGATTGTGACTCAGCTTTGCTAGAGTCCCCAGTTAGTGGTGTCCAGAGCTCTTAAGCACACTCTTTTGCTTTGGATCACGACTTTAACCACTCAGTCTCAAGCTTTTCACTTGGACCTTCATGACACAAGCACATGGTTAGGGACAGCTTGATTTAGCCGCTTAGGCCTGGATTTTATTTCCTTAGGCCCTCCTATCCATTGATGCTCAAAGCCTTGGATCCTTTTTACCCTTGCCTTTTGGTTTTAAGGGCTATTGGCTTTTTCTGCTTGCTTTTTCTTTTTCTTTCTATTTTTTTTTTCGTCAAATTTTTTTTTCGCAAGCTTCTTCTTTTTCACTGCTTTTTCTTACTTCAAGAATTAATTTCATGATTTTTCAGATCATCAATAACATTTCTCTTTGTTCATCATTCTTTCAAGAGCCAACAGTTTTAACATTCATAAACAACAAGATCAAAATTATGCACTGTTCAAGCATTCATTCAGAAAACAAAAAGTATTGTCACCACATCAATATAATTAAATTAAATTCAAGGATAAATTCAAAATTCATGTACTTCTTGTTCTTTTGAATTAAAACATTTTTCTTTTAAGAGAGGTGAAGGATTAATGGATTTTATTCATAGCTTTAAGGCATGGTTACATACTAATGATCATGAAATAAAGACACAAAACATAGATAAACACAACACTAAAAACCGAAAAACAGAAAGAAATAAAGAACAAGGAATGAATCCACCTTTAGTGGCGTCTTCTTCTTGAGGGACTAACAATGTCCTTAAACTCTTCTATGTCCCTTCCTTGCCTTTGTTGCTCCTCCCTCATTGCTATTTGGTCTTCTCTTATTTCTTGGAGAATGATGGAGTGCTCATGATGTTCCACCCTTAATTGTTCAACATTGTGGCTCAAACCTTCTAAGGAAGTGTTGAGTTGTTCCCAATAGTTGTTGGGAAGGAAGTGCATCCCTTGAGGCATCTCAGGGATTTCTTGATGATGAGCTTCCTCATGCATCTCTTGAGAACCGTGAGGGGTCTCTCTTGCTTGCTCCATCCTCTTCTTGGTGATGGGCTTGTCCTCTTCAATGAGGATGTCTCCTTCTATGATAACTCCAGCTGAGTAACATAGATGGCAAATAAGGTGAGGAAAAGCTAGCCGTGCCATGGGTGAAGGCTTGTCGGCTATTTTGTAGATTTCATTGGAGATGACCTCATGAACTTCTACTTCCTCTCCAATCATGATGCCATAAATCATGATGGCCCGATCCACAGTAACTTCAGATCGGTTGCTAGTGGGAATGATGGAGCGTTGAATGAACTCCAACCATCCTCTAGCTATAGGCTTGAGGTCCAGTCTTCTTAGTTGGACTGGCTTGCCTTTGGAGTCTCTCTTCCATTGAGCTCCTTCCACACAAATGTCCATAAGGACTTGGTCCAACCTTTGATCAAAGTTGACCCTTCTAGTGTAGGGGCGTTCATCTCCTTGCATCGTGGGCAAGTGGAATGCCAACCTCACATTTTTCGGACTAAAATCTAAGTATTTCCCCCGAACCATTGTGAGATAATTCTTTGGACTCGGGTTCATACCTTGATCATGGTTCCTAGTGATCCATGCATTGGCATAGAACTCATGAACCATTAAGATTCTGACTTGTTGCATGGGGTTGGTTAAGACTTCCCAACCTCTTCTTCGGACTTCATGTCGGATCTCCGGATACTCATTTTTCTTGAGCTTGAAAGGGACCTCAGGGATCACCTTCTTCTTGGCCACAACATCATAAAAGTGGTCTTGATGGCTCTTGGAGATGAATCTTTCCCTCTCCCATGACTCGGAGGTGGAAGCTTTTGTCTTCCCTTTTCCTTTTCTAGAGGATACTCCGGCCTTAGGTTCCATTGATGGTAATGGAAAAACAAAAAGCTTATGCTTCTACCACACCAAACTTAAAATATTGCTCGCCCTCGAGCAAAAGAAGAAAGAAGAGAAGAAGAAGAAGAAGAAAATATGGTAGAGAGGGAGAGAGGTAGGTTCGGCTAAGTGGGAGAAGAGGGGTTTGTGTTCAGCCATTTTGGGTGGGAATGGGTGGGAAATTGGTTTTGAATTTTTGAAGGTAGGTGGGGTTTATGGGGAAGAGAGGATGGATGTGAGTGGTGAAGGGGGTAATTGGGAAGAGGAATTGAGGTGATTGGTGAAGGGTTTTGGGAAATAGTGTTTATTGGGAAGAGAGATTCAGAGATTGAAGTTGTTGGGAAGTGTGACATGGGGGAGAGTAAAATAGGATTAGGAGGTAAGGTGGGAATATGGTAGGTGGGGATCCTGTGGGGTCCACAGATCCTGAGGTGATCCTGTGGGGTCCACAGATCCTGAGGTGTCAAGGAATTCCATCCCTGCACCAAATAGGCATGTAAAATGCCTTTGCACACCATTCTGGCGTTTAAACGCCCATTGGTGCACATTCTGGGCGTTCAACGCCCATGTAAAGCATGTTTCTAGCGTTGAACGCCAGTTTCATGCTTGTTACTGGCGTTCAGCGCCAGTTTTTCCTCTCTGGGCACATTCCTGGCGTTCAGCGCCAGAATGTTGCTTGTTTCTGGCGTTCAGCGACAGAATGATGCTCTGTTCTGGCGTTGAACGCCAGCCAGATGCATCTTACTGGCGTTGAACGCCAGCCTGTGCGTCCTCCAGGGTGTGAATTTTTTCTTCTGCTGTTTTTGATTCTGTTTTTAATTTTTATGATTTTTTCGTGACTCCTCATGATCATGTACCTAATAAAACACAAAATAACAATAAAATAAAATAAAAAAATAGAAATTAGATAAATAAAATTGGGTTGCCTCCCAACAAGCGCTTCTTTAATGTCAATAGCTTGACAGTGGCTCTCATGGAGCCACAAGGTGATCAGGTCAATGTTGTATAGTTGCCAACACCAAACTTAGAGTTTGGATATGGGGTCTTAACACCAAATTTAGAGTTTGGTTGTGGCCTCACAACACCAAACTTAGAGTTTGACTGTGTGGGCTCTTCTTGACTCTGAACTGAGTGAAGCTCTTCATGCTTACTCTCTTTTGTCACAGAGGGATGGTGATGAGCGGATAATTTGTACGCTTTTTGGCATTGTTTTTAGTATGTTTTTAGTATGATCTAGTTAGTTTTTAGTATATTTTTATTAGTTTTTAGTTAAAATTCACTTTTCTGGACTTTACTATGAGTTTGTGTGTTTTTCTGTGATTTCAGGTATTTTCTGGCTGAAATTGAGGGATCTGAGCAAAAATCTGATTCAGAGACTGAAAAGGACTGCAGATGCTGTTGGATTCTGACCTCCCTGCACTCGAAGTGGATTTTCTGGAGCTACAGAAGCCCAATTGGCGCGCTCTCAATGGCGTTGGAAAGTAGACATCCTGGGATTTCCAGAAATATATGATAGTCCATACTTTACCCAAGATTTGATGGCCCAAACCGGCGTTCAAAGTCACCCTCAGAATTCCCAGCGTTAAACGCCGGAACTGGCACCAAAATGGGAGTTAAACGCCCAAACTGGCACAAAAGCTGGCGTTTAACTCCAAGAAGAGTCTCTACACGAAAAATGCTTCATTGCTCAGCCCAAGCACACACCAAGTGGGCCCGGAAGTGGATTTTTATGTCATTTACTCATCTCTGTACACCCTAGGCTACTATTTCTCTATATATAGGACCTTTTACTATTGTATTATAATCATCTGATCTTTAATCTTCTGATCTTTGGAAACTTTTGTTCTTTAGATCTTTTGATCACTTTGGGAGGCGGCCATTCGGCCATGCCTAGACCTTGTTCTTATGTATTTTCAACGGTGGAGTTTCTACACACCATAGATTAAGGTGTGGAGCTCTGCTGTACCTCGAGTATTAATGCAATTACTATTGTTCTTCTATTCAATTCCGCTTGTTCTTTGTCCAAGATATCACTTGTTCTTCAACTTGATGAATGTGATGATCCGTGACACTCATCATCATTCTCACTCATGAACAAAGTGACTGACAACCACTCTTGTTCTACAAGCATACGAGGCCCTAGTGTTTATCTCTTGGATTCCTGATACACGATGCATGGTTGATCGCCTGACAACCGAGTGCTCGCCTGACAAACAAGCCAGCCATTCCGTGAGATCAGAGTCTTCGTGGTATAGGCAAGAACTGATGGCGGCATTCAAGAGAATCCGGAAGGTCTAACCTTGTCTGTGGTATTCTGAGTAGGATTCAATGATTGAATGACTGTGACGTGCTTCAAACTCCTGAAGGCGGGGCGTTAGTGACAGACGCAAAAGAATCAATGGATTCTATTCCGGCCTGATTGAGAACCGACAGATGGATAGCCATGCCGTGACAGGGTGCGTTGAACATTTCCATTGAGAGGATGGGAGGTAGCCATTGACAACGGTGAAACCCTTGCATAAGCTTGCCATGGAAAGGAGTGAGAAGGATTGGATGAAGACAGTAGGAAAGCAGAGAGACGGAAGGGAAAGCATCTTCATACGCTTATCTGAAGCTCTCACCAATGATATACATAAGTATCTCTATCTTTATCTTTATGTTTTATTCATCATCTATACCCATTTGAGTCTGTCTGACTGAGATTTACAAGGTGACCATAGCTTGCTTCATACCAACAATCTCCGTGGGATCGACCCTTACTCGCGTAAGGTTTATTACTTGGACGACCCAGTGCACTTGCTGGTTAGTTGTGCAAAGTTGTGTAGCGATCACAATTCGCGCACCAAGTTTTTGGCGCCGTTGCCGGGGATTGTTTTGAGTATGGACAACTGACGGTTCATCTTGTTGCTTAGATTAGGTATTTTCTTCAGAGTTCTTAAGAATAATTCTAGTGTTTCATGATGATCTGTTGAAGTCTGGCTGGCTGAGAAGCCATGTCTAATCTTATTGGACGAGGTTTCAACTTATCATCACAAGAGCTTGTTGACTTCTATCAATCTTGCTATTGGAGCAATGATTTGCTAAGCTTGGCTGGCCATTGGCCATGTCTAGTGTTGGACCGAAGCTTTCTTTGAAAGCTTGGCTGGCTGTGAAGCCATGTCTAATTCCTGGACCGGAGTCTTAGACTAACATTGCAATGATTCCTGGAATCCAAATTGAGAATTCTGAAACTTTTATTTTCTAGTTTCATATAATTTTCGAAAAAGCACAAAAAATTTTATAAAAATCATAAAAACCAAAAAAAAAAAATTTTATGTTTCTTGTTTGAGTCTAGTGTCTGATTTTAAGTTTGGTGTCTTGCATGCATTGTTTTTTTGATCTTGGTTCTATTTTCAAGTCAATAGTACAGGGAACTGAAGATTCAGAACATGCAGCAGAGGAATTACACAGAAAAAAACTGGGCGTTCAAAACGCCCAGTGAAGAAGGACAGACTGGCATTTAAACGCCAGCCAGGGTGCCTGGTTGGGCGTTTAACGCCCAAAAAGGTAGTGCATTGGGCGTTAAACGCCAGAATGTGCACCATTCTGGGCGTTTAACGCCAGGATGGCACAAGGGGGAGGATTTTGTTTTCAAAATCAATTTTTTTTAGTTTTCAAAGTTTTTCAAAATCAAATCTTTTTCAAATCATATCTTTTCAATCAAATGTTTTCAAAATCAATTTCTTTCCTTTTTCAAAGATACTTGCTATCAATTAATGATTTGATTCAACATTTCAAATATGTTGCCTTTTCTGTTGAGAAAGGTTTAATGTTTGAATCATATCTTTTCTTGTTAGGCAAGTCATTAATTTTTAAAATCAAATCTTTTTAAAATTGTTTTCAAATCATATCTTTTCAATCATATCTTTAAAAGCATAATTTTTTTTATCATATCTTTTTAATCACATCTTTTTCAAACAGTTTTTAATCATATCTTTTTGATTTCTAATTTCAAAATCTTTTTCAAAAATTACTTGATTTTTTTTCCACTCTTGATTTTCGAAAATCATTTAGAGTTTTTCAAAAATGTTTTCAAAATATTTCACTTGATTTTCGAAAATTTCTTCCTCTCTTCCCACATCCTTCTATTTATGGAGTACCACTCCTTCTCAATGCACAATTCGAACTATATCTAATTAAATTCAAATTCTCTACTTCTTCCTTCCATTTTTCTGTTCCTCTGACACCTCAAGGAATCTCTATACTGTGACATAGAGGATTCCACACTTTCTTGTTCTCTTCTCTTTCATATGAGCAGGAACAAAGACAAAGGCATTCTTGTTGAAGCTGACCCTGAACCTGAAAGGACCTTGAAGCGAAAGCTAAGAGAAGCTAAGGCACAACTCTCTGTAGAGGACCTAACAGAAATCTTCAAAGAAGAAGAAACCATGGCAGCCGAAAACAACAACAATGCAAATAATGCAAGGAAGGTGCTGGGTGACTTTACTGCACCTACTCCCGACTTCTATGGGAGAAGCATCTCTATCCCTGCCATTGGAGCAAACAACTTTGAGCTTAAGCCTCAATTAGTTTCTCTAATGCAACAGAATTGCAAGTTCTATGGACTTCCATTGGAAGATCCTCATCAGTTCTTAGCTGAATTCTTGCAAATCTGTGACACTGTCAAGACTAATGGGGTTGACCCTGAGGTCTACAGACTTATGCTATTCCCTTTTGCTGTAAGAGACAGAGCTAGGACATGGTTGGACTTACAACCTAAAGAAAGCCTGGACTCATGGGAAAAGCTAGTCAATGCCTTCTTGGCAAAGTTCTTTCCACCTCAAAAATTGAGTAAACTTAGAGTGGAAGTCCAAACCCTCAGACAGAAGGATGGAGAATCCCTCTATGAAGCTTGGGAAAGATACAAACAATTGATCAGAAAATGTCCTTCTGACATGCTTTCTGAATGGAGCATCATAGGTATTTTCTATGATGGTCTCTCTGAACTATCCAAGATGTCTTTGGATAGCTCTGCTGGAGGATCTCTTCATCTGAAGAAGACGCCTACAGAAGCTCAAGAACTAATTGAAATGGTTGCAAATAACCAATTCATGTACATTTCTGAAAGAAATCCTGTGAACAATGGGACTAATCAGAAGAAAGGAGTTCTTGAGATTGATACTCTGAATACCATATTGGCTCAGAACAAAATATTGACTCAACAAGTCAATTTGATTTCTCAAAGTCTTTCTGGAATGAAAAATGCACCTGGCAGTACTAAGGATGCTTCATCTGAAGAAGAAGTTTATGATCCTGAGAACCCTTCAATGGAAGAGGTGAATTACCTAGGGGAACCCTATGGAAACACCTACAATTCTTCATGGAGAAATCACCCAAATTTCTCATGGAAGAATCAAGAGAAACCTCAACAAGGTTTCAACAATAATGGTGGAAGAAACATGTTTAGCAATGGCAAGCCTTTTCCATCATCTTCTCAGCAACAGACAGAGAGTTCTAAGCAGAACTCCTCTGACTTAGCAACCATGGTCTCTGATCTAATCAAAACCACTCAAAGTTTCATGACTGAAACAAGGTCCTCCATTAGGAATTTGGAGGCACAAGTGGGACAGTTGAGCAAGAAAGTTACTGAACTCCCTCCTAGTACTCTCCCAAGCAATACAGAAGAAAACCCAAAAGGAGAGTGCAAGGCCATCAACATGGCCGAAATTGGAAAGGAGGGAGAGGAAGTGAACGCCACTGAGGAAGACCTCAATGGGCGTGCACTAGCCTCCAATGAGTTCCCTAATGAGGAACCATGGGAATCTGAGGCTCAGAATGAGACCATAGAGACTCCATTGGACTTACTTCTGCCTTTCATGAGCTCTGATGAGTATTCTTCCTCTGAAGAGGATGAGTATGTCACTGAAGAGCAAGTTGCTAAATATCTTGGAGCAATCATGAAGCTAAATGACAAGTTATTTGGAAATGAGACTTGGGAGGATGAACCTCCTTTGCTCACCAAAGAACTGGATGACTTGTCTAGGCAGAAATTACTTCAAAAGAGACAAGATCCTGGGAAGTTTTCCATACCTTGCACCATAGGCACCATGACCTTCAAGAAGGCTCTGTGTGACTTAGGGTCAAGTGTAAACCTCATGCCTCTCTCTGTAATGGAGAAGCTAGAGATCTTTGAGGTACAAGCTGCAAGAATCTCACTAGAGATGGCAGACAACTCAAGAAAACAAACTTATGGACTTGTAGAGGATGTTTTGGTGAAGATTGAAGACCATTACATCCCTGCTGATTTCATAGTCCTAGAGACTGGGAAGTGCATGGATGAAACCATCATCCTTGGCAGACCCTTCCTAGCCACAGCAAAAGCTGTGATTGATGTTGATAGAGGTGAACTGATCATTCAAGTGAATGAAGAATCCTTTGTGTTTAAGGCTCAAGGATATCCCTCTGTCACCATGGAGAGGAAGCATGAAGAGCTTCTCTCAACTCAGAGTCAAACAGAGCCCCCACAGTCAAACTCTAAGTTTAGTGTTGCGAGGCCACAACCAAACTCTAAGTTTGGTGTTGAACCCCCACATTCAAACTCTAAGTTTGGTGTTGGGAGGTTCCAACATTGTTCTGAGTATCTGTGAGGCTCCATGAGAGCCCTCTGTCAAGCTACTGACATTAAAGAAGCGCTTGTTGGGAGGCAACCCAATGTTATATTTTATCTATTTTCTTTTGTTTTTTTATGTTTTTTGTAGGTTGATGATCATGAGAAGTCACAAAATCAATTGAAAAAGCAAAAACAGAATGAAAAACAGGAAGAAAAACAGCACACCCTGGAGGAAGAACCTACTGGCGTTTAAACGCCAGTAAAGCTAGCAGTTGGGCGTTTAACGCCCAGTCTGGCACCATTCTGGGTGTTTAACGCCAGAAAGGGGCACCAGACTGGCGTTAAACGCCAGGAAAGGGCAAGAACCTGGCGTTAAACGCCAGAAATGGGCACCAGCCCGGCGTTTAATGCCAGATTTGGCACAAAACGCAAATTTTCTTGCCACTTGGTGCAGGGATGACTTTTCCTTGACACCACAGGATCTGTGGACCCCACAGAATCCCCACCAACCCCACCACTCTCTCTCTTCTTCTTCACCCATTCACCAATCACCTCAACACCTCTTCCCCAAAAACCCTTCACCTATCAAATCCCATCTTTCTCTTCACCACTCACATCCATCCTTCATAAAACCCCACCTACCTCACCATTCAAATTCAAACCACTTTCCCTCCCAAACCCACCCATACATGACCGAACCATGAGCCCCCCCTCTCCTATATAAACCCTTCTTCACCCCTTCATTTTCACACAACCTAAACACCACTTCTCCCCCTCTTTGGCCGAACACAAAGCCATTCCCTTCTTCCTCATTTCTTCTTCTTCTACTCTCTTCTTTCTTCTTTTGCTCGAGGACGAGCAAACCTTTTAAGTTTGGTGTGGTAAAAGCATTGCTTTTTTGTTTTTCCATAACCATTTATGGCATCCAAGGCCGGAGAAACCTCTAGAAAGAGGAAAGGGAAGGCAAAAGCTTCCACCTCCGAGTCATGGGAGATGGAGAGATTCATCTCAAGGGTGCATCAAGACCACTTCTATGAAGTTGTGGCCTTGAAGAAGGTGATCCCCGAAGTCCCTTTTTCACTCAAAAAGAGTGAATATCCGGAGATCCGACATGAGATCCGAAGAAGAGGTTGGGAAGTTCTCACCAACCCCATTCAACAAGTCGGAATCTTAATGGTTCAAGAGTTCTATGCCAATGCATGGATCACCAAGAACCATGATCAAAGTGTGAACCCGGATCCAAAGAATTGGCTTACTATGGTTCGGGGGAAATACTTGGATTTTAGTCTGGAAAATGTGAGGTTGGCATTCAACTTGCCTATGATGCAAGGAGATGAACATCCTTACACTAGAAGGGTCAACTTTGATCAAAGGTTGGACCAAGTCCTCACTGATGTTTGTGAAGAGGGCGCCCAATGGAAGAGAGATTCAAGAGGGAAGCCGGTTCAATTAAGAAGGCATGACCTCAAGCCCGTGGCTAGAGGATGGTTGGAGTTTATCCAACGCTCAATCATTCCAACTAGCAATCGGTCTGAAGTTACTCTAGACCGGGCCATCATGATCCATAGCATCATGATTGGAGAAGAAGTAGAAGTTCATGAGGTTATAGCCCAAGAACTCTATAAGGTGGCGGACAAGTCCTCTACCTTAGCAAGGCTAGCCTTTCCTCACCTCATTTGTCACCTCTGTTATTCAGTTGGAGTTGACATAGAGGGAGACATCCCCATTGATGAGGACAAGCCCATTACTAAGAAGAGGATGGAGCAAACAAGAGACCCCTCTCATCATGAGATCCCTGAGATACCTCAAGGGATGCACTTTCCTTCACAAGACTATTGGGAGCAAATTAACACCTCCCTAAGAGAATTGAGTTCCAACATGGGACAACTAAGGGTGGAACACCAAGAACATTCCATCCTCCTCCAGGAAATTAGAAAAGATCAAAGAATCATGAGAGAGGAGCAACAAAGACAAGGAAGAGACATTGAGGAGCTCAAGCACTCCATAAGACCTTCAAGAGGAAGAACAAGCCGCCATCACTAAGGTGGACCCGTTCTTTAATCTCCTTGTTCTTTATTTTCTTGTTTTTCGAAAATTTATGCTTTATGTTTGTCCATGTTTGTGTCTTATGATCATTAGTGTCTTAGTGTCTATGCCTTAAAGTTATGAATGTCCTATGAATCCATCACCTTTCTTAAATAAACAATGTTCTTAATGGAAAAAGAAAAGAATTGCATGAATTTTAAATTTTATAACAGTTTAATTATTTTGATGTGGTGGCAACACTTTTGTTTTCTGAATGTATGCTTAAACAATGCATATGTCTTTTGAATTTGTGGTTCATGAATGTTGGCTCTTGAAAGAATGATGAAAAAGGAGACATGTTGCTGAGGATCTGAAAAATCATAAAAATGATTCTTGAAGTAAGAAAAAGCAGTGAATACAAAAAAAAAAAAGAGAAAAACGGAAAAAAAAGGGGAGAAAAGAAAACGAAAAAAAAAAGAAAAGAAAAAGAAAGAAATAAAGCTGTGATCCAAGGCAAAAAGAGTGTGCTTAAGAACCCTGGACACCTCTAATTGGGGACTCTAGCAAAGCTAAGTCACAATCTGAAAAGGTTCACCCAATTATGTGTCTGTGGCATGTGTGTATCCGGTGGTAATATTGGAAGACAGAGTGCTTTGGGCCACGGCCAAGACTCAATAAGTAGCTGTGTTCAAGAATCATCATACTTAACTAGGAGAATCAATGACACTATCTGGATTCTGAGTTCCTAAAGAAGCCAATCATTCTGAATTTCAAAGGATAGAGTGAGATGCCAAAACTGTTCAGAGGCAAAAAGCTAAAAGCCCGGCTCATCTAATTAATACTGATCTTCATAGATGTTTTTGGGGTTCATTGCATATTCTCTTCTTTTTATTTTATTTAATTTTCAGTTGCTTGAGGACAAGCAACAATTTAAGTTTGGTGTTGTGATGAGCGGATAATTTGTACGCTTTTTGGCATTGTTTTTAGTATGTTTTTAGTATGATCTAGTTAGTTTTTAGTATATTTTTATTAGTTTTTAGTTAAAATTCACTTTTCTGGACTTTACTATGAGTTTGTGTGTTTTTCTGTGATTTCAGGTATTTTCTGGCTGAAATTGAGGGATCTGAGCAAAAATCTGATTCAGAGACTGAAAAGGACTGCAGATGCTGTTGGATTCTGACCTCCCTGCACTCGAAGTGGATTTTCTGGAGCTACAGAAGCCCAATTGGCGCGCTCTCAACGGCGTTGGAAAGTAGACATCCTGGGCTTTCCAGCAATATATGATAGTCCATACTTTACCCAAGATTTGATGGCCCAAACCGGCGTTCAAAGTCACCCTCAGAATTCCCAGCGTTAAACGCCGGAACTGGCACCAAAATGGGAGTTAAACGCCCAAACTGGCACAAAAGCTGGCGTTTAACTCCAAGAAGAGTCTCTACACGAAAAATGCTTCATTGCTCAGCCCAAGCACACACCAAGTGGGCCCGGAAGTGGATTTTTATGTCATTTACTCATCTCTGTACACCCTAGGCTACTAGTTCTCTATATATAGGACCTTTTACTATTGTATTATAATCATCTGATCTTTAATCTTCTGATCTTTGGAAACTTTTGTTCTTTAGATCTTTTGATCACTTTGGGAGGCTGGCCATTCGGCCATGCCTAGACCTTGTTCTTATGTATTTTCAACGGTGGAGTTTCTACACACCATAGATTAAGGTGTGGAGCTCTGCTGTACCTCGAGTATTAATGCAATTACTATTGTTCTTCTATTCAATTCCGCTTGTTCTTTGTCCAAGATATCACTTGTTCTTCAACTTGATGAATGTGATGATCCGTGACACTCATCATCATTCTCACTCATGAACAAAGTGACTGACAACCACTCTTGTTCTACAAGCATACGAGGCCCTAGTGTTTATCTCTTGGATTCCTGATACACGATGCATGGTTGATCGCCTGACAACCGAGTGCTCGCCTGACAAACGAGCCAGCCATTCCGTGAGATCAGAGTCTTCGTGGTATAGGCAAGAACTGATGGCGGCATTCAAGAGAATCCGGAAGGTCTAACCTTGTCTGTGGTATTCTGAGTAGGATTCAATGATTGAATGACTGTGACGTGCTTCAAACTCCTGAAGGCGGGGCGTTAGTGACAGACGTAAAAGAATCAATGGATTCTATTCCGGCCTGATTGAGAACCGACAGATGGATAGCCATGCCGTGACAGGGTGCGTTGAACATTTCCATTGAGAGGATGGGAGGTAGCCATTGACAACGGTGAAACCCTTGCATAAGCTTGCCATGGAAAGGAGTGAGAAAGATTGGATGAAGATAGTAGGAAAGCAGAGAGACGGAAGGGAAAGCATCTTCATACGCTTATCTGAAGCTCTCACCAATGATATACATAAGTATCTCTATCTTTATCTTTATGTTTTATTCATCATCTATACCCATTTGAGTCTGCCTGACTGAGATTTACAAGGTGACCATAGCTTGCTTCATACCAACAATCTCCGTGGGATCGACCCTTACTCGCGTAAGGTTTATTACTTGGACGACCCAGTGCACTTGCTGGTTAGTTGTGCAAAGTTGTGTAGCGATCACAATTTCGCGCACCAAGTTTTTGGCGCCGTTGCCGGGGATTGTTTTGAGTATGGACAACTGACGGTTCATCTTGTTGCTTAGATTAGGTATTTTTCTTCAGAGTTCTTAAGAATAAATTCTAGTGTTTCATGATGATCTGTTGAAGTCTGGCTGGCTGAGAAGCCATGTCTAATCTTATTGGACCGAGGTTTCAACTTATCATCACAAGAGCTTGTTGACTTCTATCAATCTTGCTATTGGAGCAATGATTTGCTAAGGCTTGGCTGGCCATTGGCCATGTCTAGTGTTTTGGACCGAAGCTTTCTTTGAAAGCTTGGCTGGCTGTGAAGCCATGTCTAATTCCTGGACCGGAGTCTTCAACCTTTACTAGAACGTCCTCTACTATTCCATAAGCCTGTCTCAATGACTTGTCTGCTAGTTGTAATGAGAACAAGGCAGGTTGTACCTCAATGATTCCCAACTTCTCCATTACAGAGAGTGGCATGAGATTTATCCCTGACCCCAGGTCACACAGAGCTTTTTCAAAGATCATGGTGCCTATGGTACAAGGTATTAAGAACTTGCCAGGATCTTGCTTCTTTTGAGGTAGAATTTTCTGAATCCAAGTATCCAGTTCATTAATGAGCAAGGGAGGTTCACTTTCCCAAGTCTCATTACCAAACAACTTGGCATTCAGCTTCATGATAGCTCCTAAATATTGAGCAACTTACTCTCCAGTTACATCTTCATCCTCTTCAGAGGATGAATAGTCTTCAGAGCTCATGAATGGCAGAAGGAGATTCAATGGAATCTCTATGGTCTCTGTATGAGCCTCAGATTCCTTTGGATCCTTAATAGGAAACTCCTTCTTGCTTGAGGAACGTCCCAGGAGGTCTTTCTCACTAGGATTTTCGTCCTCCTCCTCCCTTGTGCATTCGGCCATATTGACTATGTCAATGGCTTTGCACTCTCCTTTTGGATTCTTTTCTGTATTGCTTGGGAGAATACTGGGAGGAGTTTCAATGACTTTCTTACTCAGCTGGCCCACTTGTGCCTCCAGATTTCTAATGGAGGATCTTGTTTCACTCATGAAACTGAAAGTGGCCTTTGACAGATCAGAGACTACATTGGCTAAATTAGAGGTGTTTTGTTCAGAATTCTCTGTCTGTTGCTGAGAAGATGATGGATATGGCTTGCTATTGCCCAGCCTATTACGTCCACCATTGTTAAAGCCTTGTTGAGGCTTTTGTTGATCCTTCCATGAGAAATTTGGATGATTTCTCCATGATGGGTTATAGGTGTTTCCATAAGGTTCACCCATGTAATTAACCTCTGCCATGGCAGGGTTCTCAGGATCATAAGCTTCTTCAAAAGCTGTCTCTCTAGTACTGTTGGATGCATGTTGCCATCCATTCAGATTTTGAGAGATCATGTTGACCTGTTGAGTCAACACTTTGTTCTGAGCCAATATGGCATTCAGAGTATCAATTTCAAGAACTCCTTTCTTCTGAGGCATCCCATTATTCACGGAATTCCTCTTAGAAGTGTACATGAACTGGTTATTTGCAACCATGTCAATGAGTTCCTGAGCCTCTTCTGGTGTTTTCTTCAGGTGAGTGGATCCACCTGCAGAATGGTCCAATGACATTTTTGAAAATTCAGAGAGACCATAATAGAATATATCTAATATGGTCCATTCTGAAAACATGTCAGATGGACATCTTTTGGTCAGCTGCTTGTATCTTTTCCAAGCTTCATAGAGGGATTCACCATCTTTTTGTTTGAAGGTTTGAACATCCACTCTCAGCTTGCTCAGCTTTTGAGGAGGAAAGAATTTATCCAAGAAGGCAGTGACCAGCTTATCCCATGAGTCCAGGCTATCCTTGGGTTGTGAATCCAACCATATTCTAGCTCTGTCTCTTACAGCAAAAGGGAAAAGCATGAGTCTGTAGACTTCAGGATCAACTCCATTCGTCTTTACAGTCTCATAGATCTGCAAGAACTCAGTTAAAAACTGATAAGGATCTTCAGATGGAAGTCCATAAAACTTGCAGTTTTGTTGCATTAAGGCAACTAGCTGAGATTTCAGCTCAAAGTTGTTGGCTCCAATGGCAGGAATGGAGATGCTTCTTCCATCAAACTTGGACATTGGCTTTGTGAAGTCACCAAGCATTCTCCTTGCATTATTATTATTTTCGGCTGCCATCTCCTTCTCTTGTTCTAATGTTTCGGAAAGGTTACCTTTAGAATAATGTAATTTAGCTTCTCTTGATTTCCTCTTCAAAGTCCTTTCAGGTTCTGGATCTATTTCAACAAGAGTGCCTTTATCCCTGTTCCTGCTCATATGAAAGAGAAGAAAACAAGAAAAGAAAGAGGAATCCTCTATGTCACAGTATAGAGATTCCTTTATGTTAGTAGAAGAAGAAAGGGGAGAAGAATGTAGAAGAGGGGATTCGGATAATTAGATGGAGAGAGGTGAAGAGAAGTGTTAGTAATTAAATAATTAAATAGAATAAGAGAAGAGAGGGAGAATTTTCAAAAATAATTTTGAAAAAAAGGGGTAGTAATTTTCGAAAATTAGAGATAAAATGTAATTAAAATTAAAACATGAAACAATTAGTTAATTGAAAAGAATTTTTGAAAAAGGGGTGAGATATTTTCGAAAATTAGAAAGGGAAAAGTAGTTAGGTGGTTTTGAAAAAGATAAGAAACAAACAAAAAGTTAGTTAGTTGATTGAAAAAGATTTGAAATTAAATTTAAAAAGATAAGAAGATAAGAAGTTAGATAAGATATTTTGAAATCAAATTTTGAAAAGATAAAATTTTGATAAGGATAAGATAAAAAGATAAGATAAAAATTTTAATAAAAAGATATTTTGAAAAAGATTTAATTTTTAAAATGACTTAACTAACAAGAAACTACAAGATAAGATTCTAGAATTTAAAGATTGAACCTTTCTTAACAAGAAAGTAACAAACTTCAAATTTTTGAACCAATCACATTAATTGTTAGCTAATTTTCGAAAATTAGATATAAAAGCTAAGAAAAAGATTTTTTTTGAAAAATAATTTTTAAAATTTTCGAAAATAATAAAAAAAATGAAAAAGATATGATTTTTGAAAAAGATTTTGAAAAGATAAGATTTTTAAAATTGAAATTTTGACTTGAGTTGTAAGAAACAACTAATTTTGAAAATTTTTGACCAAGTCAACCCAAAATTTCGAAAATTTGGAGGGAAATAAGGAAAAGATATTTTTTTTATTTTTGAATGTTTAATTATGAGAGAGAAAAACAACAAAATTACTCAATGCATGAAATTTTTAGATCAAAACAATGAATGCATGCAAGAATGATATGAATGTCAAGATGAACACCAAGAACACTTTGAAGATCATGATGAACATCAAGAACATATTTTTGAAAAATTTTTTATGCAAAGAAAACATGCAAGACACCAAACTTAGAAATCTTTAATGCATGGACTCTAACAAACGAAAAATGCATATGAAAAACAACAAACAACACAAAACAAGAAAACATCAAGATCAAACAAGAGGACTTATCAAGAACAACTTGAAGATCATGAAGAACACTATGAATGCATGGAGTTTTCGAAAAATACAAGAAAAATTTTTAAAGCATGCAATTGACACCAATACTTAAAAATTGACTCAAGACTCAAACAAGAAACACAAAATATTTTTTTATTTTTGTGATTTTATTATTTTTTTTGGATTTTTATTAATTTTTTTTTCGAAAATAAAGTTTAGAAAAACGAAAAATAAAAGAAAAATTTTGAAAAAGATTTTTGAAAAGAAAATTACCTAATCTGAGCAACAAGATGAACCGTCAGTTGTCCATACTCGAACAATCCCCGACAACGGCGCCAAAAACTTGGTGGACGAAATTGTGATCCATATTCTTTTGTACTTGTATGAAATCATTATTATGGCACCGGTTGATTCACAACTCCGTTCAACTAACCAGCAAGTGTACTAGGTCGTTCAAGTAATAAACCTTACGTGAGTAAGGGTCGATCCCACAGAGATTGTTGGTATGAAGCAAGCTATGGTCACCTTGTAAATCTCAGCTAGGCAGATTAAATTGGTTTATGGTTTCGAAAATTAATAATAAAAAGAAAATAAAAGAATAGAAATACTTATGTAAATCAATGGTGGGAATTTCAGATAGGTGTATGGAGATGCTGTGTTCCTCTTGAAACTCTACTTCACTACTCGCTCTTCCTTCAATCCTTCTTACTCCTTTCCATGGCAAGCTGTATGTAGGGTATCACTATCATCAATGGCTACTTTTAATCCTCTCGGGAAAATGGTCCTATGCGCTGTCACTTCAGGGCTAATCGTCTAGAGGCATCACCCTTGGTTGATAGCTACATCCCATCCTCTCAGTGAAAATGGTCCAAATGCTCTGTCACAGCACGGCTAATCATCTGTCGGTTCTCAATCAGGTTGGAATAGAATCCATTGATTCTTTTGCGTTTGTCACTAACGCCCAGCCTTCAGGAGTTTGAAGCTCGTCACAGTCATTCAATACCGGAATCCTACTCGGAATACCACAGACAAGGTTAGACTTTCCGGATTTCCAGGATGCTACTCGGAATACCACAAACAAGGTTAGACTTTCCGGATCCTCATGAATGCCGCCATCTATCTAGCTTATACCACGAAGATTCTATTGCGGAATCTAAGAGATATGCGCCCGGCCTAAGGTAGAACGGAAGTGGTTGTCAATCACGCGCGTTCATAGGTGAGAATGATGATAAGTGTCACGGATCACCACATTCATCAAAGTGTTGTGCAACGTATATCTTGGAATAAGAATAAGAGAGAATTGAATGAAAAGTAATAGTAATTGTATTGAAACTTGAGGTACAGCAGAGCTCCACACCCTTAATCTATGGTATGCAGAAACTCCACCGTTGAAAATACATAAGTAAAAGGTTCAGGCATGGCCGAATGGCCAGCCCCCTGAGTGATCAAGAGGCCGAATAATCAAAGGCTAAACAGTCAAGAGATTAAACTGTCAAAAGATGTCTAATACAATAGTTAAATGTTCTATTTATAATAAACTAGCTCCTAGGGTTTACATGAGTAGGTAATTGATGCATAAATCCACTTCCGGGGCCCACTTGGTGTATGCTTGGGCTGAGCTTGATCAATCCACGAGCTGAGGCTTCTCTTGGAGTTGAACTCCGAGTTATGACGTGTTTTGGGCATTCAACTCCGGATCATGACGTTTTTCTGGCGTTTAACTCCACACAGCAGCATGTACTTGGCGTCCAACGCCAAGTTACGTCGTCAATTTCCGAATGAAGTATAGACTATTATATATTGCTGGAAAGCTCTGGATGTCTACTTTCCAACGCCGTTGAGATCGCGCCAATTGGAGTTCTATAGCTCCGAAAAATCCATTTCGAGTGCAGGGAGGTCAGATTCCAACAGCATCAGCAGTCCTTTTGTCAGCCTTTTTCAGAATTTTGCTCAAGTCCTTCAATTTCAGCCAGAAATTACCTGAAATCACAGGAAAACACACAAACTCATAGTAAAGTCCAGAAATGTGAATTTAACATAAAAACTAATGAAAACATCCCTAAAAGTAGCATGAACTTACTAAAAACAACCTAAAAACAATGCCAAAAAGCGTATAAATTATCCGCTCATCAAATGGGAGGGGGAAATGATCCTTTCGTGTAGCCTCATTGAGTTTCCGGTAGTCTATGCACATCTGCCATCTTGTGACGATCCTTGTAGGAATTTGTAACACCCTACCATACAGAGTCTTATGCTTAAGTCATAATTCCGAGATGGCAAGGTATTACGACCTCTAAAAAATAAAAATTTAGTACGTATAGTAGTATGAATGATTGATTATAACTAGGATCCTTTGTAGAAAAAGGGGTAAACAAAAACCGCAACTCAAAAGCGCATCACTCCGATCGATAACGTAACGAACAAGGATAAACCAACGCGAGATTGTATATATACAAAGGAGTGTCAAAAACAGGAATATCAAGACTCAAGATCCGACTGCGAAGATAACCGGTCCGAGCATAGCAATATATACATATGATAAAATAAGGAAAACCCCAAAGGAAACCCAAAGGGACACAAATACATAAAACCTATTCTCCAAAATCTCCCATAAGAGGAGTCATCACAGTTTGTATTGTTTAATGGAGATAAAAGTATCTAAGCAAAACATATAAACTAAACAGAGTCCCCAAGAGCAAGGAATCTTCGCAAATCTAGAAGTCTCCAGCATGCCTCAGCGGGAAACCTCACATCCTGCATCTGAAAACCACAAAATCCGCATGGGTGAGAACCAGAGGTCCCCAGCATGGTAACAGCTTCCACATATATAATACATAATAATAGAGGAAAGCCAAAGGCAATCCTAGAACTTCCTCCAGATAATATCAAAGCTTATAAACAAGCTAAACCATATAAGGGCATCTGACTAAAGATTCTTCAGTCTAACTAATACCTCCCTTTCCAATTCCTTCTCACCTCCCAACCACCAGCAGGAGTATAATATAGCAAACACAGTTATATCAGACAAAGAATATACAAATAGGAGCAGTTAAGACATCTAAACAATTAGCAAGTAATATGCAGTCACATAGGCAATTTCAAACAATTCACATAGTATGCATATGATGAATGCCTGTCCCTAGTGGCTGATGATATCATCTTGTCGGTTATAGAGCCAACCCGACAAGTCCTGGTCGCTAACCATTGGACTGTCCCTCTGTCGCGCATCCCCAACTCGAGTTATACTCGTTATAAACTTGATCATAAACATGATCCATATCCATCACCCTCACTGGTGAATATTTCGGGGGCGAGCTCATCCGGGTCTTTCACAGTGCCCGGCCACACTTACGACATAGGGTAAACAGAGTCTCGAGCCTCCACCTGGAGCACGTGGTGGCTAGCCACTGCTTTCTCCCAGGGATTTCGTGCCCCTGATAGTGGAAGTGCAAATCTCAATTATCAATAATTCAGCATAAACATGCATGAATCCTCATCCATGGATCAACATCCATATCAGCCATCCAGCTCACGGTTCAGTCCAGAACCAGCCAATATTCATAGCATACACAGCTATTCCGGCTCACGGTTAAATCCATAACCAGCCAATATTCATAGCATACATAGCTATTCCGGCTCACGGTTAAATCCATAACCAGCCATTTCATTAACAATTACAGCCTTTCGGCTCATGGCATAACAAGCACTTCCACCACCATCCTCCGCATCTCACATAATCATCTTGATCCTCATTGATCATTCATTTTTCCCTTGCTTCACTCGCAAGTTACCTCATTCACTAGCCCCTTTTTAATAGCTAGGCATGTCATAATGATTTAAGACATAAATGGTGAGATCGGAGGCTTAGAAGTATGAGATTTGGCTTTTAAAACTCAAAAATCAACTTTGGGATGAAAACAGGGCCGCGCGTACGCGCACTCCACGCGCACGCGTGGATGGCCTCAAAAACTCATCGACGCGCAAGCGTCATGCACGCTAACGCGTGGATTAAAAATTTGCCAATCGCCGCGCACGCGTCAACCACGCGTACGCGCGGGTGTTCTCGTGCCCCAGGCACAACATTGGCACAGTTTTGGCATAACTCTCTGGAAAATGGCTGGGCATTGGGTGCAACACAATCGGCGCACCCGCGCACATCACGCGTACGCGTGGATGGCACTTTTCGGAAGATCGGCGCGCACGCGCCAGGTGCGCCCACGCGCAAGGGGTCATTCTGCTAAAAATTTTCTAAGTTAAAAGCTGCAGAATTCACAGATTTAAGCCCCAATCTTCCAACGGACATAACTTCCTCATTTTAAATCATTTTTTCACCCGTTCTTCAAACGGCATGGACATCCCGGATCCAATTTCATTTCTAAATAGATTTGGTACAAAACGGAGATCCGTAGTCCAAGTTATGTCCCGTCAAAGTATGCCCAAAAACCATATTTTCATACAAAACCACAATATGCCATTTTCAAAACAAGCCATTTTCAACTCTTTTCAAATCAATCAAAACATGCCATTTTCATCCCTTTTCTTTGAAATCAATCAAAATGTATCAAATTCAACATCAAGCCTCCTCAACTCACACATTGACACTTTACCACAATATACAAAATCACTATCTCATCATTTTAGCCCACTTCACCCAAGTGGCTCAAACTCAAACATATTGACATATCATATACTATCCCTCATGCCAATTCTCAACAACATCAATTCCAATAAATCATCATTGTACATAATCAATATCATACTCACCATCAACATGGTTCAACCCACAATTCAACCATAACCAATCATCAAGCATATATCACAACATGCATATTTCTCATACATCATACCACCAAGGCATCAATAATCATCATCACATATATGACCACATCATATATCTCAATCATTCAACAACATCAACAATTCAATGCCTATCATAGGGCCTCTAGCCTAAGTATTTCCTACCACATTACATATTAGATACGGGAAACCGAAACCATACCTTAGCCGATTTTCCCAAGCTCCACCAGAGCACTTCCAAACCACTTATCCACAAGCTCCCAAGGCCTCAACACCTCCAAGAACCGATTTTTCACCACCAAACCCTTTCCAAGCTTTTCAAAGTCACCAATCAAGCTCCAATATTCACATATACACAACCTAAGCCACAACCATCATACCCATACACAACATCTCAAAACCCAAACATCATAAAACAACAAAATACACTAGGGTTGAGAATCTTACCACACCCAAGGTCCAAGGAGACAAGATTAACCTTCTCCTTCAAGAGAGTTGGGTCCTATAACATCAAAGAGCCCAAAATCTCAACATTTTACCCATGAAACTCGAAAATAAGGGCTGGAATTTCGAACAAAAACACGTGGCTTACCTCAAGATTAGTTGTATGGGTTTTGTAGAGCTCTCCGCGGTGAACGCGTGGCCGCAAACGGAGCGGCAATCGGAGCTCTAGATCAAAAGTTATGGTGGTTTGAAGATCAAGTGAGAGATAGAGGTTTGAGAGAGTGTTCTTCCCCCATCCCTCTACTTTTCAGCGTGTTTTTGAGTGTTGTGAGGAGAGAGAGTGCTGAAAACTAGGGTTTTGGTTTAGTTATGTTGGGCCAAGGGCCCACTTTGGGTCCAATTGGCCCGGTTTGGCCCGTTCGGTCTAATCTTGGTCCGAATTCTATAAAATTGGTACCGAAATTCTCATCTCAATCTCCTCTATCACATTTAGCCATAAAAATCACATTTTAGGCTTTCTAGAATAAATTCTCATTTATGGGTTAATTAGCCGTTAATTAACCGGGTTTTACAGAATTAGTTCGTTCTTCTCATTGGGGACTACAATGATTCCTCCTTTTTTGGGCACGACATGCATGGGGCTGACCCAGAGGCTGTCTGAGATCGGGTAGATTACTCCTCCCTGCCATAATTTCATAACTTCTTTCTGTACCACTTCCTTCATGATTGGGTTAAGCCTCCTTTGAGATTGAATGGATGGTTTGGCATCATCTTCCAACAGTATCTTATGCATGCATATGGCTAAACTGATTCCCTTCAGGTTAGCGAGGGTCCATCCAATGGCATCCTTATGCTTTTGCAATACTTGGAGTAGTTCATCCTCTTGATCTTGGCTGAAGGATGAGTTTATGATTACTGGGTAACTTTCATTTTTTCCTAAGTATGCATATTTGAGAGTGGGTGGCAGTGCCTTGAGTTCAAGTTTGGGTGCCTCTATCTTTTCATTCTCTTCCTTTTGTGCACCTTGTATGCGAATCTCTGTTGTTGCAACCTCTTCACTAGATGTTGACTCCTCCTCTATTAACTCTTCAGGTTTTTCCTCTTCAAAACTCTCCTGTACTTCCTCTTCAAGTGAGTCTAACCTCACACATTCCCCCAATTATTCTGGTGGGTAACTCATGGCCTTGAACACATTGATTGTCATCTTTTCATTGTGTAATCTCAGGGTGAGATCACCCTTTTGGACATCAATGACAGCTCCAGCAGTGGCTAAGAACGGCCTTCCCAGGATGATGGAGGCCTTGGCTTCCTCTTGCATGTCCAGCACTACAAAATCTGCCGAGAATATGAAATCTCCCACTTTCACCAGCAAATCTTCTACTACGCCATGAGGGAACTTGAATGATCGGTCTGCCAGTTGTAAGGCCATTTTTGTTGGTTTAGCCTCCTCGATCTTCATCTTCCTCATCATAGCTACTGACATCAAGTTGATGCTAGCTCCTAAGTCACATAGAGCCTTCTCTACTGTGATTTCCCCTATAATACACGGGATCTGGAAGCTCCCAGGATCTTTCAATTTCTGGGGCAGTTTATGCTAAATGATAGCACTACATTCTTCAGTTAGTATCACAGTCTCGTTGTTCTTCCAGCTTCTCTTCTTAGTCATTAGCTCCTTTAAAAACTTGGCGTAGAGTGGCATTTGTTCTATTGCTTCAGCAAAGGGTATGTTGATTTGGAGTTTCTTGAAGATTTCCAAAAATCTCAAGAATTGGTTGTCATCCCCCTTCTTCCTTAACTGCTGAGGGTATGGGACTCTTGGGGCGTCTAGCTTCAACATTCCTTCTTCTTTTTGCGAACTTGAAATGGAAGCTTGAGCTCCATCTTGCTTTTCTTCTTTTTCATTTGAGCCCTTTTCTTGTGGTTTCTGGGAGGATTACTTCAGTTTCTTCCCACTCCTGAGGGTGATAGCTTGACACTCCTCCCTTTGGTTTGAGTTAGTATCGCTGCAAAGGTTGTGGCTGGGAATCTGCTTGAATAGGTACCCAATTTGTGTCTCAAGTTTCTTGATGGCAGCATCTTGATTCTGCATATTGGACTGCACTTCCTCTCGGAATGCTTTACTGTCTTGGATCTCTTTGCATATGCTTTCAAGTAAGTTCTCAATCCTTGAGAGTCTGTTATCAGAAGGTGATGGTGAGTTGAGATTGGAGGGATGAGAATGGTTAGGTTGGCTTTGGTATAGGTGTTGAGAAGGGTTATTATGTGAGTGTTGATATGGTCTAGGTGTGGCATGTTGGTGAGCTATGTTGCTGGGATTTGGACGTCTTTGATCTTGGCTTTGATCTTGTTGATTTCCCCATCCAAAGTTGGGGTGATTTCTCCATCTAGAGTTGTAAGTTTTGGAGTATCGATCATGGACTTGTCTAGGTGAGTTTCCCACATAGTTGGCTTGCTCCCAGTCACCTTCTTCTCCTATGTTTACTCCTTCTTGAGTTGGTGATGAGGTGATGGTTGCTGCAACCTGGTTCTCTTCCACCTTCTTGATAAGATCTGCTAGCTGCTTGGTGATCATCTTGTTTTGGGCTAACAGTGCATCCATGTGGTTCAGCTCCATTACTCCTCTAGTGTTACTTCTTTCAGAGGCATAGAAGTAGTCATTCTCAGCAACTGTTTCAATGACATCTATGGCTTCTTCAATGGTTTTTTTCTTGTTTAAAGAACCTCCTGATGAATGATCTACAGCCTTTTTTGACTCATAGGAAAGACCTTCATAGAAGATGTGAAGTTGAACCCACTCATTAAACATCTCTGGTGGGCATCTCCTTGTCAAGTCTTTGAATCTCTCCCATGCTTCATAAAGTGTCTCACCATCTTGTTGTCTAAAAGTCTGCACCTCAGTTCTTAGCCTATTGATCCTTTGAGGAGGATAAAATCTTGCTAAAAACTTGTTCACCATTTCTTTCCAATTAGTTAAGCTTTCCTTTGGGAAGGATTCAAGCCATATGGATGCCTTGTCCCTGAGTGAAAAAGGGAACAAGAGCAGCCTATAGACATCTGGGTGGACTCCATTGGACTTCACTGTGTCACAAATCCTCAAGAAGGTGGTCAAGTATTGATTAAGATCTTCTTGAACACCTCCTCCAAATGAAAAATTATTCTGCACAAGGGTGATGAGCTGAGGTTTTAGCTCGAAATTGTTGCCATGTATGGTGGGCTTCTGAATGCTGCTTCCACAGTTTCCTGGATTAGGATTGATATAGGATCCTAAGACCCTCCTTTCATGCCCAGCCCGGTTTGCATGGCCTTCTCTGGCATGATTATGAGCTTCTTCTTCATGATTGTTCTCCAAATTCTCTTCCATGTTGGGTTCAAAGTACTCTTCCTCTTCTTCAGCACCAACTACTCTTTTTCCTCTTGCTTCCCTCCTTAATCTAAGGAAGGTCCTCTCAGGTTCAGAATCAAAGGAAGTTGAAGCCCCGCTTCTTCTCCCTGTCATACAATCAACACGGCACAAGCAAGAAAATAAATGCAGAAACTATTCTTGTTTAAAAAAATGTTGTTAGTGTGAGTGATGCAATATATCAAACAATTAGTGGGTGAGTAAAAAAAAGATTGTAAACAACTGGAATAAAAGGGTTAAAGGGATGGGAAGAAAAACAACTGAAACTGAAAGTAAATTGCTCAAATAGAAATTTAAATCAGCAAAATGAAAAATTCTCAATCTAGTTATCCTCAAACTTAATCATTGTTGATACAAAATCAATCCCCGGCAACGGCGCCATAAACTTGATGCACGGAAAATTCATCTCGTAACAAATTTCCTTCGGCAAGTGTACCGAATTGTCGTCAAGTAAAAACTCACTATTGAGTGAGGTCGAATCCCACAGAGATTGATTGATCAAGCAACTTTAATTAGAGGAATGTTCTAGTTGAGCGAACCAGAATTTGATTTGAGATTTGCAGAACATTAAATTGCGGAAAATAAATAGCAGAAAAAAATAAATGCTAGAAATAAAGAGCTGAATGTAAATGGCAGAAAGTAAATTGCAGAATCTTAAATGGGAATGGGGAAAATGCTCATAAAAGTAAATGGCAGAAAGTAAATAAAATGGGTAAGATCAGAAATGGGGAGTTCATTGGGCTTAGGAGATGTTGCACTCACCGGATCAAATTCATTTTCATCTCTTCCTCAATCAACGCATTCATTGATCTCCTTAGCAATCTTAAATGATCGAATTCCAATTCCTTGGTAATCCAATCTCTCAGATCTTGATCAATAGCCAATTCCTTGGTCAATTGCTCATTAGAAGAGATGAAGTATGGTCACTGATTATACCACATGCATTCCCAAATCAAGTTTTGGTAGGATTATAGTCACATATCCATCCAAACCCAATTTGGTTCAGCATGAGAAAGCATTTCTAGCATGATCTCTTCATTCCTCTTCCAAGGTTCCGAAGAGATCCAAATATGAATAGTTTCTTTTCCAAGATAACTACCCAATTGGATGAAGATTGAAAGCTTTCTAGTAAAATCAAGAGAAAAGATAGAAGAAGAAGAATGAAAACTAATATTGATCCATCAAATTGCAGCAGAGCTTCCTAACCTAATGAAATGGGTTTAGTTGTTCATAGCTCTGGAAAATAAAAACAAAGATGGAGAATACATCATGAAAGTAAAACTAGAAGTTGCAGAGAAAGTAAAATACAGAGAGTAGTTCTATGCCCAAGGCTCCTAATGTTTTTCAACCCGCATCTAATTCAAAGCTACTCCTATATATACTACTCTTCTGATCTTCTAGTTGGCTCTTCAAATCTTGGGTGTGGGCCTCAGAATCTTGAGTTTGAAGCAGTTATCCTCTTTATTGGGCTTAGCTTTGCTTGCAGAGAGAAAATGTGAAGTAGGCAGGGACTTTGGCTCAGGACGTTAGTGGTGTCAACGTTAAGTGAAAGTGTGGGTTCGAGAACGTTAGTGACAATCACCTTTTTCACTAAAGTTCCTAACCCAAATATGATCACGTTGACTTCAAAGTTAGTGGCACTAACGTGACCACTAACGTTGCCTCTTGGTCCTTCGCATACGTTATTGGGACTTACCTTTCCCAATAACGTGGTGAGTCACCCCTTCTCCTTACATTAGAGTCCACGTTAACTAGGTTAACGTGGCATCAAACGTAGCAATACCAATTCTTTGAGAACGTTAGTGACACTTACCTTTGTCACTAACGTTCCAATGTGCCCCTACTTCCCACGTTAGAGTCCACGTTAACTAAGTTAACGTGGCTTCTAACGTAGTCCTGCTGGCCATCTCCAACGTTAGTGACAAAGGTGAGTGTCACTAACGTTGGCTTATCATCTCTTTATCCACGTTAGCTTCCACGTTAACAAAGTTAACGTGGGAGTTAACGTTGCTCATGGTGGCTCTTGGTGGTTCACCCCAACGTTAGTGACAAAGGTAAGTGTCACTAACGTTGGCGATCAATTGCTCTCTCCACGTTAGCTTCGTGGCTCTTAGAGGCTTGGCCAACATTAGTGACAAAGGTGAATGTCACTAACGTTGGCTTCTCTTTTGCTCCTTTAACGTTAGAGTCCATGTTAACTAAGTTAACGTGGCAACTAACATGGCCAATTATGAGCTTGGTCCAACGTTAGTGACAAAGGAGAGTGTCACTAACGTTGGCCTTATTGTCTTCTTCCACGTTAGAGTTCACGTTAACTTAGTTAACGTGACTCTTAACGTGGGCTATGATGGCTTCGAGGGCGTTATTGGCGATTACCTTTCTCACTAACTTTGCAAGCTAGCTCCCATTCCACGTTAGAGGTCACGTTAGTTGAACTAACGTGAATGCTAACGTGGTTCTTCTTTGCTTCCTTTGTCCTGAAATCAAGCAGCAAAGTGCATCAAAGTTCTAATCCAAGTCATGAGACATGCATCATCCAATTTGTCATATAATTCATGCAAAATTCTCATGAAATCATGTAAAGTGCACAATGTATGCTTGAAACAAGATGTAAGTGAATATCTATCCAAAACTAGCTTATTTTCTAAGAAACTGCATGAAACTACCCTAAAAATAGTAAAGAAAAGGTCAGTGTAACTGGCCAAGATGCCCTGGCATCAGATTATCGTTTGTAGAGCCACAAAGACATCGAGGGATCCCTTTTCGTTGTCAAAAGGTCTACTTTTTGTTCTTTTTCCTTCATCATATCACAACAATTCATGAATTCCACGATCCTATTGCTCTTTGTTTGATTTTTTCAGGAACACGCAATGGCAATTTCAGTTTATTGTGATAAACCATTGCTTCCGTGAATCTTCTCCGTTATTGCACTCTGATTCGCTCACCAGAACAGGTTAGATATCGGATGCTTTGTGATCGTATTTTTTAGGATTTCTTTGATTTTGTTTCAAATAAATGTTAATTACTATTATGTATATTGTGATATGTTGGTATATGAAAATATATAAGAGATTAATTAAATATCCAGCTGGATTCAGATCTGAGATTGCATAGCAGTTAGGGAAACAGAAATGAGTTCAGAACATCTACAAGAAAATTAAGTTAAATAATTTTTCTTCTTGCTTATATTTATATAAATTATATTTAATTTATTCTTTTTTTTGTGGTTTACTAAATTTTTTTTAAGATAATGCATATTTTAGAACGAGTGAAATGAGAAGAACCGGTTAATTGTAGAAAGAGAAAAAGCTTTTGGCTTTTTTTGAAGTTAAATATTGGTTTCTGATATATAAGTAGTGGCCCTGTCCTTTTTCTGTCCCCTAAAATCATGTGGTGTAGGTATGTATTTGTTATGACTTGTTTCAGATTATTTAATATTTGTTTACTTTGATACTCAAGTTTCTTCTTAATTAACAGGATTTGTTTTTGCCCCTATTTGGGCATTCTTTTCTGATTCTATTTTGAAAATTGGGTTTTTGTTTTGATATAAGATGTTGTGTTCCAATAACAGTAATTATTTTTGATCCTGTTTATCCATTCCCTTGTGATTTCCTTCTGAAAATTGGGTGGTTTTGTTTGTATTGCTACTTGTGTGATAGATGAAACAAATGAACTATGCTTAGTGTCAACTGATTTAGAAAAGCTCCTCTTTAATCTCACCCTTGGAAGGAATGTTTGAAGATAACACTCAGAATCATCAGAATGTGGATTTTAATTGATCATAGGGAGGAGAATGAATAACATGCTTTTCTTCGGCTTCTGATAATTGATAAAGAAGTTAGTTATTATAGCTATTTTGATAGTTTTGTTGAATAAGTTTGTATAGCAAAATTTTAGTCATTTGAATTGGATAATAACTGTTCAATGCACAGATTTAATCATGCTGGTTCAGATGCTTTTTGAACTTAGCTTTAACTAAAAGTTTTATATGATGTTGACTAGAAACATAAATTGAGTTTACTACTACACATGTGTGAAGTGTAAGAATTGATATTTCCTTATCTTATTTGTTATCAGTTTTAATGTGTTCTTTGGGGCTTTTATTTGTATGTGAAAATTCTAAAATATCTTCAATTTCCTAACTGATTTAAGGTTCTAGAAATTACATGCTTTAAAGTTTCTCAAATAAATTTGTACTCATAAGGTCTCAAATTTCTGTATAATTTGTTCTTACTTTTGGTTAATGATTTGGACCCTTTCTTCCGGGTGTGAAAATTCTGAAATTGTGTTTGACTCTGTGTTCTCGGTTTTCTTTTGTTGTTTGTAGATTTTATTCCGAGCTAAAAATGCTAGAATAATTACAATAACACAAAGTGGAGTACTTGTGAGTTCAAATCAGTTTAACAAAAACTTAGTGGCTTCGATTAGTCACTTGAATTGGATACTGTCTAATTAGTGAAATGACATGCTTTCAAATTTCAGTTTTTGATATTTTCTCATTCAAAGATTTCAAGATTCTTTTTGTTCTTTGTTATAAGTTTGGGTGTATTCTTCGGATTTAATCTTGAGTTTGAATATGCTAAAAGCTTTTCAAAATAAGTGAACAAGTGTGGTTTTAATTTGATCAATTTATGCATTCAAGTTCGAAAAACTATTGTGTTAAAACAGTGAAAAATTCTTTAAAAATCTGTCTGGTATAATTTCAACTGCTGGATTCCTTTATTTTATTCTTTGTTGTTTCTCTGATCTTTGTTTTTATTTATTTGGGTACTTATTGTATCAATGCATATTTTTTCCCCACTTTTATCAGTGATAGGCGTGATGGATGATGATTTGCTTTTGATGGTCTGCTCTGCTGTTTGCAGTGGCGGCGGTGGCACTACTAGGTATGACTCTTTATTCATATTATTCTGTTTTTTGTTATTTTTCATTTTATTTTTCACCTTTGTGACTTGATACGGTTCATAGGTGTATTAAAATCAATTATAATATTGTTTTACGCAAAGCTTTTTGGACAATTTTTCTCACACCATGTTTCCCAAATCCTAGGGATTCAACTCTGATCTCCACAATATGGTTTGTATATTGTTTTCAGTGGTTGCAACTTCTTTATTTTTGTTATATTCAATTTAACGCCAAAGAAACTAATCTAATTTTATTAGTGGTTGGTTATAGCTCATGTTATCAAAGTCAGAAATTGGAAAGGCCAGTTGAACATACCCGATCCAGGTAAGTAGGGTGGGTTGTTGTTTTATTGTAGGTCATTCGTACTTATTTTGTAAGCTAAGTGTGTATTAGGGTAAAGTATATTTTGTATTTGTATTTCCTTTTAATTGCATTATTGTGACTTGTGTGCTTTGAAGGAAGCAAATATGAACTCAAGTATGCACCCCTAATTAATATTTTCAAATATTCATTTTTTCTTTTCTTTTTTTTTTTGTTTATGTGGGGATAACTAATGGGATTCTTATTTGTATGTGAGGTCCATGTTGATTTTGCAATTATCATTAACATTTAATTTAATTTTTTTCCCGAAGATTTTACATGCAAAGTGATTGAGAGTCAAATTTGGTTTTGTTACCTTTTTTTAGTTACCCGTTCTTCAACTGTGCAGCAGCTTTTGGGTTCAGAGAAGATGGTTTTTGGCAAAGTTAAGTAAGATGGTTTTTGTAATTTTAAAAAATAAAAATATTTTATTTTTACATTCTCAAAGTGGCAAAGTATTTTTCTTTAGAGTTATGTTATCTTTGATCTTTACGGTATCTTGGCTTAAACCTGCTGTTTTGGCATATATAGTCTTGAATTTAATAAGTTTTTATTTGCAATGAAACTTGTCACACAGGCAGGAGGAGTGGTAGAAGGAGAGCCTACGAAAAAGACTCATCTTTATGAACACCGATTCTACCATGCTATTTCGCCATCACTCCCTTGGTGGCTCACTTTTTAGATACGAGGTTTGTTGATGCATGAAAACTTGTCTCTCAATAAATTTCCCTTCAGCAAGTATACTGAATTGTCGTCAACTAAAAACTCACAATAGAGTGAGGTCGAATCCCACAGGAATTGATTGGTCAAGCAATTTTAGTTGGAAGAGTATGCTAGTTGAGCTAAACAGAAGGTAGTTGGTATTGCAGGAAATTAAATGGCGAGAAAGTAAATGACAGAAAATAAAGTGCAGAATCTTAAATAGGGATTTGGGGAGATGAACATGGAAATAACTGGCAGAAAGTAAAGAGAATGGGTAAGATAAGAAATGGAGAATTCATTGGGCTTAAAAGATGTTGCATTCTCCGGATCAAGTTCATTCTCATCTCTGCCTCAATCAATGCATTCATTGATCTCCTTGGCAATCTTAAGTGATTAGATTCCAATTCCTTGGCAATCCAATCTCTCTAAGCTTGAACAATTGCCCAATTCCTTGATTTAATTGCTCATGCGAAGAGATGAAGTGTGGTCACTGATTATACCACATGTATTTCCAAATCAAAGTATTGGGAGGATTACATGTCACTATATCTGCCCAGACCCCAATTTGGTCCAACATGAGAAAGCATTTCTAGCATGATCTCCTCATCCCTTTTCCAAGGCTCAGAGGAGATCCAATTACTCTTTTCCAAGACAACTAACCAATTGAATTAAGATCGAAAACTTTCTAGCAAATCAAGAGAAAAGAAAGAGGAAGAAGAATGAAAACTATAATTGATCCATCAAATTACAATAGAGCTCCCTAACCCAATGAAAGGGGTTTAGTTGTTCATAGCTCTGGAAATAGAGAATAGCAGAAAAGAATACATGCTTAGCTAAAAAGTGCAGAAAAGTAAATATACAGAGGGTAGTTCTCCAAAGTGCCAAGCTCCTCTATAGTTCAAAACTACTCCTATATATATTACTCTATTTGACCTTCTCGTGAGTTCTTCAAGTCTTGGATGTGGGCCTTAGATCTTGAGTTGAAGCAAGTACAATCTTCAGTGGACTCAGCTTGTAGAAAAGTGTGAGTTAGGCATGGGCGTTAGTTAGGACGTTAGTGGCGTTAACGCTAAGTGAAAATGTGGTTTCGAGAACGTTAGTGGCAATCACCTTTCTCACTAACGTTCCAACCCCAAAATGGTCCACGTTAACTTCAACGTTAGTGGCACTAATGTGACCACTAACGATCCTTCGCAATCGTTATTGGGAATCACCTTTTCCAATAACGTTGCATTGTGCCCCCTTTCCCCACGTTAGAGTTCACGTTAACTAGGTTAACGTGGCTCTTAACGTGGGCATGCCTAAGCTTCGAGAGCATTTGTGACACTTACCTTTGTCACTAACGCTCCAAACGCCCCTCCTCTCCATGTTAGAGTTCACGTTAACTAGGTTAACGTGGTAGTGAATGCCATCTCCAACGTTAGTGACAAAGGAGAGTGTCACTAACGTTGGCTCATCATGCTCAGCTCCATGTTAACGTTCACGTTAGTGGTCTTAACGTGACCACTAACGTGGGCAATGTTGGCTTGATCCAACGTTAGTGACAAAGGTGAGTGTCACTAACGTTGGCATTGTCTTTCCCTTCCACGTTAAGAGTTCACGTAAACTAAGTTAACGTGACTCTTAACGTGGCTAATTGCCAATTTGTAGCGTTAGTGGTGTTCACTTTTACCAATAACACTGGAACTTCCTTTTTTTCTACGTTAACTACTACGTTAACTTAGTTAACGTGGCAATTAACGTGGGCTTATGATGGCTTCGCAGGCATTATTGGCGATCACCTTTTCCATTAACGCTACAAGCTTGTCCCTATTCCACGTTAGTGGTCACGTTAACTAAGTTAACGTGACTGCTAACGTGGCTTATTCTTGTTTCCTTTGTCCTGAAATCAAGCAAATAAAGTGCATCAAAGCTCTAACCCAAGTCATGAGATTATGCATCATCAATTTGTCATTCAATCCTTGCAAAATCCTCATGAAATCATGTAAAATTCACAATAGTTTCTTGAATCAAGGTGTAAGTGTATTTTCATCCAAAACTTGCCTTATTTACTAAGAAAATGCATGAAACTACCCTAAAACAGTAAAGAAAAGGTAAGTGAAACTGGCCTAGATGCCCTGGCATCATTTGTGTTTCAGGTCCTTTTTCTTTTTTTTTTTTGCTCACCCTTATTTCACTGTTTAACACTTTTGTTTTTATTGACTCATTGTGGTTGAATTGCATCTTCTAATTTTCTTTTTTTGTCACTCAAGGGGTCACTTTCAAGTCTATTTTTTCCCTCATTCTGGATTTGATTTTTTTTGTTGATTTCCTTTGGGTTAGGCACACTTATTTCTGATAATAGTACCAACAACGGAAAACTGTATCATTTTATTTCATTGCAAAATATAGTCGCCAGATTAATCTTCAATTTTTCTTCATATTCAAAGGAGTGTAAAAATTAAGTTAATGTGTTTTTAGTGTGCAATTTTGGCCACTGCTTTTTTTTTGTGTTTCTCTGACTTTTGGGTTTTTTATCTTCTTGAATATTTAATTTATAAATACATAATCTGTATATTTCTTTTATGAAAGAGTTAGTAAGAAGCTTATATTTATTTGTCACTCTCTTTTGTTTATTTTTTTATTCCTTCAGTAAAGCTTTTTTTGGTTTTTATCTCTAATTATTTATGGGAAAACAATTTGTTTTCCTCCTTTTTTGAAATAAAATTAGTAAGAAGCTTATCCTTATTTGTTATTCTATTTTGTTTATTTTTGTATTCCTTGATTGAATCTTTTTATTTTACAAATACTCATCATTTATTGAATTTTTTTTTCTTTTTCTGTTATTGGTTATGAAGTGTTTATTTGTTGTTTAAAAATATTCTTTTGTCGCAGAAAAGAAATTTTTAACTTTAACAAAAAACCAGATATTTATTTTAGTTTCACTGATGATATTAAATCACTTTTTAATCTTTGGATTATTAATGCCATATTTCTTAATTTTGAGTCTTATATTTCTCAATTTCTAAAAGATATAATTTTATGCATTTGAATAATAAAATACTTTTGTTGTTAAAAGTGAAAAAACCTATTAAACTTATACGGTTCAATTCCAACTGCTGCCTTCCTTATTTTGTATCTTGAGAAGTCGTCACCTGTTTTCTTACAACTTTTTATTTTATTTTTTTCTGATTGTCTTTTTTTTTTGTCACAAGCAAATTAAGTTTCAAAGTCACCTTTGTGCCTTTTTTTTATGGTGTTCTCTTGAGAGTCAAATTTTTCTTTGTGCCTTATTTATATATAAGTGTACACCACTTATCATTGGGTTTTTATCCTATAATTATTTCAACCTTATTTCTTCTTGGGTATTGAACTAAATAATTAATTAGTGTTGTTGTTCTGTCTTTTTTTTTTCACCATTTGCTTCAAATCGGAGCTATTTATCTGTTATATTTCTAACTATTGAATGATACCATTTTAAGCAGTCAATTTCGAAAAACTAGTGTTAAAATAGTGAAAAATTCTTTAAAAATCTGTATGGTGTAATTTCAACCGCTGGGTTCCTTTATTTTATTCTTTGTTGTTTCTCTGATCTTTTGGTTTTTAATTTCTTGGGTACTGATTGTATCAATTTATATTTTGTTTCCCTCTTTTCTGACGTGTTATGAGTGATAGGCGTGATGGATGACGATTTACTTTTGATGGTCCGCTCTGGTGTTTACAGTGGCGGTGGTGGCATTACTAGGTATGACTCTTCATTCATATTATTCTATTTTTTTTATTTTTCATTTTATTTTTCACCTTTGTGACTTGATACGGTTCAATTTCAATTGCTGCCTTTCTCATTTTGTATGTTGAGAAGTCGTTACCTGTTTCCTTACTACTGTTTATTTTCTTTTTTTATGTTTTTCTGATGTTCTTTGTCACAACCAAATTGAGTGTCAAATTCACCTTTGTGCTTTTTTTTTGTCTTGAGAGTCAAAATTACCTTTGTTTCTTATTTATATAAAAGTGTACACCACTTGAGTTTTATTTGGATGGAAGCTATTTAAAATATTTTTTTGTTTTTTATCTCCTCTTTTTCAATTGTCAAGGAGCTGTTGGCTTGGAAAAAGGAGCTGTTTGATGAAGATAAGTGATATTTTTTCTTGCACACTTTTACTTAAATTATGTTTTTGTTTTGTTTCGTGTGCTTTTGCAATATTTTTTTCTGATATGGGAAAGTTCATAGGTGTATTAAAAACTATTAGAATATTGTTTTACGTAAAGTTTTTTGGACAATTTTTACGAATTTTGTCGAGTGACACATTTTTATTCACTTAATTCCAGAAATAATGTGGTCAATAGTGAAGAATGCTGTATAAATCGAACCAATGCATGTTCTCTCTGTAAGTTTCTCTAATTTCTGTAAGAAATAATTTTTTAAATTCATATGGTCCAATTTCAGCTGCTAGCTTCGTTAATTTGTATTTTGAAAAGTCGTGTGTTTTGTTACTATTCTTTATTTTGTTCTCTCTCTCTGTTCCTCTCATTTTTTAGTTTTTATCTGCTTCGTTCTTTTTTTTAGAGATAACCCTGTTTAATTGAAGTTTTTTTCTTTTTTTGTCTGTTATTGGTTATTTAGCTGTGGTTTTTTATTTTATTTTTGTCTTTTTATTGAAAGACAAATTAGGTAGAGGTTGCTAGGTGATATATATGTTTACGAAGTTTCTAGGCAAATTTTAACTGTGGTTGGTCGATTGGTTTCTGAGGTGGTTATCGGATTCAGATAGATGGCCCCGCAATTTTTTCCATCTATTTGGATCCTATAACCAGTTGAGATGCCAAATAATTTATTGAGTTTGTTATATGTCTGAACTTTCTTGATGAATATTTTTGGATGAAATTTACTTTTATTGCCACATTTGATTTGTGAAACATGTGCTTTTAAGTTGGTATTGTTGTTATTGTATATTTTTTTTGTAGGTGCCTTCCTATTTTCTTCAAAATGTATATGAATTTAGTCTTAGTTGAGTTGTAATTGTTTATCAAGCATTTATTTTATGAATGCATGTTTGTTTGCCTGTTTTCTGAACTAAGATTAGTAAGTGGTTATCTTTTTTTTTACTTACTCTGGATTACTCGAATTGAACTTGAGTTGTTCACATATTCATCTTTTTGAATTCTTACACACGAAAGAATTTAGAGTCAAATTTACCTTTGTACTGTTTTTTGTTTCCTTTATCTTGACAGTCAAATTTACCTTTGTGCCTTATTTATATACAAGTTTACACCACTTGAGTTTTATTTGGATGCTATTTAGAATACTTTTTTATTTTTTGCTCCTGTCTTCTTCAATTGTCAAGGAGCTGTTGATCTTGAAAATGAAGCTACTCGATGAAGTTAAGTGATAATTCTCCTCTACTTAATTTTACATAAATTATGTTTTTTTTTCTTTTATGTGGTTATACAATATTTTTTATTATGATATGTGGGAGTTCATAAGCATATTAAAAAATAATTAGAATATTGTTCTAGAAAAAGCTGTCAAAAAATTTTGAAAAAATTTGATGTGTGATACATTTTTATGAATGTATTTTCAGAAAGCATAAGTTGTCAACAGTAAAAAATCCTGTATAAATCGATTTGGTGCAGGTTTTCTCTTTATTCTTCTCTCATTTTTGTAAGAAATATTTTCTCCCAATTTGTAGGATCCAATTTTAGTTGTTTCATTCGTTAAGTTGTATTTTAAAAAGTTATGTGTTTTGTTACTATTATTTATTTTGTTCTTTGTTTGTTTTTCTCATGTTTAAGTTCTTATCTGCTTGGTTATTTATTTTAGAAAGACTCCTAATTTTTTAGTTTTTATTTTCACTATTGATACTAAATCAGTTTTTAATCTTTTTATTACGAATGTCATATTTCTTAATTTTAAAACTTATTTTTCTCAATCTTAAATGATATAATTTTATGCAATTAAATAATAAAAAAATTTTGGTGGAAAATTTGAAAAACCTATGAAAACCTATGAAATTCTATACGTTGAGATTCTATACATTGCAATTTCTCTTTTATATCAAGAAAAGATAAGCACTTGCTAATTTTTTTTTTGGTTTTGTTTGACATTCTTTTGAAATAAGATGAGTAAGTATTTATTTTTTTTATTATTCTATAGCGCTTGAGTTGTACTTCAATTTTTCACATATCTATTTTTTTAAATTATTCCACACAATGGAACTGAAGTCAAATTTATCTATCTACATTTTTTTGTTTTTTAGTTTTTTTTTGTTTTTTAGTTTTTTTTTCTTGTATGTTTTTGTAACTAGATTTTGTTTTAGATTTAGTTATTTATTTTTTTTTGTAATTTTGGCTACAATTGATTGAATTATTTCTTCATTCCTTGAGTATTGGTATTGTATTTAGAAGATGATGTTATGTGTGTCTTTTTATTTTAGTTAGTGGTGATTTTTGTTAAAAAAATATTTTATACTTCATAGATGATGATGTTGGCTTTATTAGAAAATCAGATTTTTGGTTTGTGATTTGATGCAATTCTTTATTTTCTTTTTTCTCTATTTTACTGATGTACTAGTTTTTATCTTCTTGGCTATTTATTTTAGAAATACACATTTTATTTTTTTTCTTTTCTGAAATAAAACTAGTAACAATATTAGGTTAATTTGTATTATTATTCACCAATTAAATTTTACATCGATATTATTTGGATTTAGTTATTTGTTTTTCTGAAATTTGGGATACAATTTTATTAATTTTTTTACAAAAATGTGATTTATAACAAAAAAGAGATAAGCACATGCTAATTTTTTTTCGATTTTGTTCGTCATTCAATTCTTTTGAAATAAGATGAGCAAGTGTTTATCTTTTTTTGGTTATCCTACAGTGCTTGAATTTGTACTTGAGTTGTTCACATATCCATTTTTTGTAATTCTCCCACACAAAGAAATTGAGAGCCAAATATATCTTTGAACCTTTTTTGTTTTTAGTTTTTTTTTCTTGTGTGTTATTGGTAACTAGATTTCGTTTGTATAATAATTAGATTATGAAAAATAATTAGTATACTGCTCTATAAAGTGCTGTTGGAAAATTTTAGAAAATGTTGATCAGTGATACATTTTTCTTTTAGTCCAATTTCAGATGCTAGCTTTCGTAAGTTGTTTTATGAAAAGTCGTCGTGTATTTTCTTACTATTATGCGTTTTGTTCTTTGTTTGATCCGCTCATTTTTAAGTTTTTATTTATTTGGTTTTTACTTTTAGAAATACTCCTTATTTATTTAATTTTTAATCCATAAATATTTTTGGCTGGAGATTTTGTTATAGTTGTCAGAAGATTAATTCAAACTTTTTTTTCCATTCCTTTTCATTGTCTTTGTTTGTTGAGTAATGAACATTGTGTTATAAGAATCAAATATTACAACTTCTCAGATTAGTCAGATGATTTCTTTGAAGTTTCCGAGGTTGGGATTATTGGATTGATCAGTTTGTTGGGTTGGTCAGACTACTTTTCAAGCAGCTTTAAGCTTATAAACCGATGGAGCTAATGAGATTCGTAATCTTGGAGTTTTCTGGAGAGTGGCCTGAGCAGTTGGACTATTTAGCTATCAAGCTTATGTTGATTCTTTTTTTGAGAAATTTGAGTATTTGATTTTGTTGTCATATCTTTGTAAATAAAATTAGTAGAAAATTTATCCCTATTTATTACTCTCTTTTGTTTATATCTTTATTCCTTGATTCTATTTCCTTTTTTCTTGGGCACAATTTTTTAACTTTATTGATGGCTACTTTGTTTTTTGGTATTTAACTACATAGATAATTAGCTTGTGTGTATCTTTATTGGGAATATGATATAATTTTTATTGGAAATCTAATAATATAGGAAGCCTAATAAAATAATGATGTCTATACTAGAAGGTGTCCTCATCTAAGTCTACCACTCTTGAATATATTCATAGGTTTTCATTTTATTTTGGTTCTCCCTTTTCTCTTTGTTACTTCATGTTCTTTTTGTTATCTTTCTCTTCTCTATCATCCTCTCTCTTGCTGTTAGCTCTCAATTTATATAGAGGATAACTTAGGGTTAATATAGCTTACTATTTATACACCTTATTTGTATATCAATTGTTGTTAGCTTAGGGCCTATATATATGATTATTTAGTGGGGCCCGTGGTGGACGAAATTGTAATCCTTAAAGTTGTACTCCTTGTACTTGTATAGAATTTAAAATTGGCACGTGTGATCATAACTCCGTTCAACTTAACCAGCAAGTGTACTGGGTCATCCAAGTAATACCTTACGTGAGTAAGGGTCGATCCCACAGAGATTGTTGGTATGAAGCAAGCTATGGTCACCTTGTAAATCTCAGTTAGGCAGATTCAATGGTTATGGGTTTCGAAAATTAATAATAAATAGAAAATAAAAAGGGATAGAAATACTTATGTACATCATTAGTGGGGATTTCAGATAGGCGTGTGGAGATGCTAGAATCTTTTCGAATCTCTACTTTCCTATTGCTTTCATCCAATCCTTCTTACTCCTTTCCATGGCAAGCTGTATGTAGGGCATCACCATCATCAATGGCTACTTTTAATCCTCTCGGGAAAATGGTCCTATGCGTTGTCACTGCACGGCTAATCGTCTGGAGGCATCACTCTTGGCAATGGCTACATCCCATCCTCTCAGTGAAAATGGTCCAAATTCTCTGTCACAGCACGGCTAATCATCTGTCGGTTCTCAATCAGGTTGGAGTAGAATCCCTTGATTCTTTTGCATTTGTCATCACGCCCAGCCTTCAGGAGTTCGAAGCTCGTCACAGTCATTCAATACCGGAATCCTACTCGGGATACCACAGTCAAGGTTAGACTTTCCGGATTCCTAGGATCCTACTCGGAATACCACAGACAAGGTTAGACTTTCTGGATCCCCATGAATGCCGCCATCTATCTAGCTTATACCACGAAGATTCTGTTGGGGAATCTAAGAGATATGTGCCCGGGCTAAGGTAGAACGGAAGTGGTTGTCAGTCACGCGTGTTCATAGGTGAGAATGATGATGAGTGTCACGGATCATCACATTCATCAAAGTGTTATGCAACGTATATCTTGGAATAAGAATAAAAGAGAATTGAATAAAAAGTAATAGTAATTGTATTGAAACTTGAGGTACAGCAGAGCTCCACACCCTTAATCTATGGTGTGCAGAAACTCCACCGTTAAAAATACATAAGTGAAAGGTTCAGGCATGGCCGAATGGCCAGCCCCCTGAATGATCAAAAGACCGAATGATCAAAGACTAAACAGTCAAAAGATTAAACTGTCAAAAGATGTCTAATACAATAGTAAATTATCCTATTTATACTAGACTAGCTACTAGGGTTTACATGAGTAAGTAATTGATGCATAAATCCACCTCCGGGGCCCACTTGGTGTATGCTTGGGCTGAGCTTGATCTATCCACGAGCTGAGGCTTTTCTTGGAGTTGAACTCCAAGTTATAACGTGTTTTGGGCGTTCAACTCCGGATCATGACGTGTTTCTGGCGTTTAACTCCAGACAGCAGCATGTACTTGGCGTTCAACGCCAATTTACGTCCTCAATTTCCGAATAAAGTATGGACTATTATATATTGCGGGAAAGCTCTAGATGTCTATTTTCCAACGCCGTTGAGAGCACGCCATTTGGAGTTCTGTAGCTCCAGAAAATCCATTTCGAGTGCAGGGAGGTCAGATTTCAACAGCATCAGCAGTCCTTTTGTCAGCCTTTTTCATAGTTTTGCTCAAGTCCCTCAATTTCAGCCAGAAATTACCTGAAATCACAGAAAAACACACAAACTCATAGTAAAATCCAGAAATGTGAATTTAACATAAAAACTAATGAAAACATCCCTAAAAGTAGCTTGAACTTACTAAAAACTACCTAAAAATAATGCCAAAAAGCGTATAAATTATCCGCTCATCACAACACCAAACTTAAATTGTTGCTTGTCCCCAAGCAACTGAAAATCAATTAGGATAAAAAGAAGAGAATATACTATAAATTCCAGAATATCAATGAGTATTAATTATAAATAGATGAGCGGGACTTGTAGCTTTTTGCTTCTGAACAGTTTTGGCATCTCACTTTTTCCTTTGAAGTTCAGAATGATTGGCTTCTCTAGGAACTTAGAATTTTGGATAGTGTTATTGACTTTCCTAGTTAAGCATGTTGATTCTTGAACACAGCTACTTATGAGTCTTGGCCGTGGCCCTAAGCACTTTGTTTTCCAGTATTACCATCGGATACATAAATACCACAGACACATAACTGGGTGAACCTTTTCAGATTGTGACTCAGCTTTGCTAAAGTCCCCAGTTAGAGGTGTCCAGAGCTCTTAAGCACACTCTTTTTGCTTTGGATCACGACTTTAACCACTCAGTCTCAAGCTTTTCACTTGGACCTTCATGACACAAGCACATGGTTAGAGACAGTTTGATTTAGCCGCTTAGGCCTAGATTTTATTTCCTTGGGCCCTCCTATCCATTGATGCTCAAAGCCTTGGATCCTTTTTACCCTTGCCTTTTGGTTTTAAGGGCTATTGGCTTTTTCTGCTTGCTTTTTCTTTTTCTTTCTATATTTTTTTTCGCCATATATATATATATTTTTTTTTTCTTTCGCAAGCTTTCTTTTTCACTGCTTTTTCTTGCTTCAAGAATCAATTTCATGATTTTTCAGATCATCAATAACATTTCTCCTTGTTCATCATTCTTTCAAGAGCCAACAATTTTAACATTCATAAACAACAAGATCAAAAGACATATGAACTGTTCAAGCATTCATTCAGAAAACAAAATTATTGTCACCACATCAATATAATTAAATTAAATTCAAGGATGAATTCGAAATTCATGTACTTCTTGTTCTTTTTGAATTAGAAACATTTTTCATTTAAAAAAGGTGAAGGATTAATGGAATTATTCATAGCTTTAAGACATAGTTACTGGTGCGCGAAATTGTGAACAATACTTTTCACAACTCTCATAATCCCCGGTCATGAACTCCAAAAACGTGGTAGTTCAATTCCATGGCATTACACAACTTCGCACAACTAACCAGCAAGTGCACTGGGTCGTCCAAGTAATACCTTACGTGAGTAAGGGTCGATCCCACGGAGATTGTTAGTATGAAGCAAGCTATGGTCATCTTGTAAATCTTAGTCAGGCAGACTCAAATGGATATGGTGATGAACGAAAATAACATAAAAGATAAAGATAGAGATACTTATGTAATTCATTGGTAGGAACTTCAGATAAGCGCATGAAGATGCCTTCCCTTCCGTCTCTCTGCTTTCCTACTGTCTTCATCCAATCCTTCTTACTCCTTTCCATGGCAAGCTCGTGTAGGGTTTCACCGTTGTCAATGGCTACCTCCCATCCTCTCAGTGAAAGCGATTGCATATGCTCTGTCACAGCATAGCGGAATTCAGCTGTCGGTTCTCGGTCAGGCCAGAATAATATCCATTGATACTTTTGCGTCTGTCACTAACGCCCCGCCTGCTAAGAGTTTGAAGCACGTCACAGTCATTCAGTCATTGAATCCTACTTAGAATACCACAGACAAGGTTAGACCTTCCGGATTCTCTTGAATGCTGCCATCAGTTCTCGCCTATACCACGAAGACTCTGATCTCACGGAATGGTTGGCTCGTTTGTCAGGCGAGCACTCGGTTGTCAGGCGATCAACCATGCATCGTGCAATCAGGAATCCAAGAGATATTCACTAGAGCCTTGGTTGCTTGTAGAACAAGAGTGGTTGTCAGTCACCTTGTTCATAAGTGAGAATGATGATGAGTGTCATGGATCATCACATTCATCAAGTTGAAGAACAAGTGATATCTTAGAACAAGAACAAGCGGAATTGAATGGAAGAATAATAGTAATTGCATTAATACTCGAGGTACAGCAGAGCTCCACACCTTAATCTATGGTGTGTAGAAACTCCACCGTTGAAAATACATAAGCATAAGGTCTAGGCATGGCCGAATGGCCAGCCTCCCAATGATCTAAGATAGCCTAAAACGAAGATAGCTACCAAAGTCTTCTAATACAATAGTAAAAGGTCCTACTTATAGATAACTAGTAGCCTAAGGTTTACAGAAATGAGTAAATGACATAAAAATCCACTTCCGGGCCCACTTGGTGTGTGCTTGGGCTGAGCAATGAAGCAATTTCGTGTAGAGACTCTTCTTGGAGTTAAACGCCAGCTTTTATGCCAGTTTGGGCGTTTAACTCCCATTTGGGTGCCAGTTCCAGCGTTTAACGCTGGGATTTCTTGAGGTGACTTTGAACGCCGGTTTGGGCCATCAAATCTTGGGCAAAGTATGGACTATCATATATTGCTGGAAAGCCCAAAATGTCTACTTTCCAAGGCCGTTGAGAGCGCGCCAATTGGGCTTCTGTAGCTCCAGAAAATCCACTTCGAGTGCAGGGAGGTCAGAATCCAACAGCATCTGCAGTCCTTTTCAGTCTCTGAATCAGATTTTTGCTCAGAACCTTCAATTTCAGCCAGAAAATACCTGAAATCACAGAAAAATACACAAACTCATAGTAAAGTCCAGAAAAGTGAATTTTAACTAAAAACTAATAAAAATTTACTAAAAACTCAACTAAAACTACCAAAAACATACTAAAAACAAAATCAAAAAGTGTATAAATTATCCGCTCATCACAACACCAAACTTAAATTGTTGCTTGTCCTCAAGCAACTGAAAATCAAATAAGATAAAAAGAAGAGAATATGCAATGAATTCCAAAAACATCTATGAAGATCAGTATTAATTAGATGAGCGGGGCTTTTAGCTTTTTGCCTCTGAACAGTTTTGGCATCTCACTCTATCCTTTGAAATTCAGAATGGTTGGCTTCTTTAGGAACTCAGAATCCAGATAGTGTTATTGATTCTCCTAGTTAAGTATGATGATTCTTGAACACAGCTACTTTATGAGTCTTGGCCGTGGCCCAAAGCACTCTGTCTTCCAGTATTACCACCGGATACATACATGCCACAGACACATAATTGGGTGAACCTTTTCAGATTGTGACTCAGCTTTGCTAAAGTCCCCAATTAGAGGTGTCCAGGGTTCTTAAGCACACTCTTTTTGCCTTGGATCACAACTTTATTCTTTCTTTTTCTTTCTTTTTCTTTTCTCTCTTTTTTTTTCGGTTTTCTTCTTTCTCTTTTTTCTTCTTTTTTTTTGTATTCACTGCTTTTTCTTGCTTCAAGAATCATTTTTAATGATTTTTCAAATCCTCAGTAACATGTCTCCTTTTTCATCATTCTTTCAAGAGCCAACCTTCATGAACCACAAATTCAAGATACATATTATAAAATTCAGAGAACAAGAGTATTGCCACCACATCAAAATAATTAAACTATTATAAAATTCAAAATTCATGCAATTCTTTCCTTTTTTCTCAATTAAGCACGTTTTTATTCAAGAAAGGTGATGGATTCATAGGACATTCATAACTTTAAGGCATAGACACTAATGATCACAAGACACAAACATGGATAAACATAAGCATAAAATTCGAAAAACAGAAGAGTAAAGAACAAGGAAATTAAAGAACGGGTCCACCTTAGTGATGGCGGCTCTTTCTTCCTCTTGAAGATCCTATGGAGTGCTTGAGCTCCTCAATGTCTCTTCCTTGTCTTTGTTGCTCCTCCCACATGATTCTTTGGTCTTCTCTAATTTCATGGAGGATGATGGAGTGTTCTTAATGCTCCACCCTTAGTTGTCCCATGTTGGAACTCAATTCTCCTAGGGAGGTGTTTAGTTGCTCCCAATAGTTTTGTGGAGGAAAGTGCATCCCTTGAGGTATCTCAGGGATCTCATGATGAGAGGGGTCTCTTGTGTGCTCCATCCTTTTCTTGGTGATGGGCTTGTCCTCATCAATGGGGGTGTCTCCTTCTATGTCAACTCCAACCGAATAACAGAGGTGACAAATGAGATGAGGAAAGGCTAGCCTTGCCAAGGTGGAAGACTTGTCTGCCACTTTATAGAGTTCTTGGGCTATAACCTCATGAACTTCCACTTCTTCTCCAATCATAATGCTATGAATCATGATGGCCCGGTCTAGAGTAACTTCGGACCGGTTGCTAGTGGGAATGATTGAGCGTTGGATGAACTCCAACCATCCTCTAGCCACGGGTTTGAGGTCATGCCTTCTCAATTGAACCGGCTTGCCTCTTGAATCTCTCTTCCATTGTGCGCCCTCTTCACATATGACTGTGAGGACTTGGTCCAACCTTTGATCAAAGTTGACCCTTCTTGTGTAAGGATGTTCATCTCCTTGCATCATAGGCAAGTTGAACGCTACCCTCACACTTTCCGGACTGAAATCCAAGTATTTCCCCCGAACCATAGTAAGATAATTCTTTGGATTCAGGTTCACACTTTGATCATGATTCTTGGTGATCCATGCATTGGCATAGAACTCTTGAACCATCAAGATTCCGACTTGTTGAATGGGGTTGGTAAGTACTTCCCAACCTCTTCTTCGGATCTCATGGCGGATCTCCGGATATTCACCCTTTTTGAGTGAAAAGGGGACCTCGGGGATCACCTTCTTCAAGGCCACAACTTCATAGAAGTGGTCTTGATGCACCCTTGAGATGAATCTATCCATCTCCCATGACTCGGAGGTGGAAGCTTTTGCCTTCCCTTTCCTCTTTCTAGAGGTTTCTCCGGCCTTGGATGCCATAAATGGTTATGGAAAAACAAAAAGCAATGCTTTTACCACACTAAACTTAAAAGGTTTGCTCGTCCTCGAGCAAAAGAAGAAAGAAGAGAGTAGAAGAAGAAGAAATGAGGGAGAAAGGGATGGCTTTGTATTCGGCCAAAGAAGGGGAGAAGTGGTGTTTAGGTTGTGTAAAAATGAAGGAATGAAGAAGGGTATTTATAGGAGAGAGGGGAGATGGAGTTCGGCCATTATGGGTGGGTTTGGGTGGGAAAGTGGTTTGAATTTGAATGGAAGGTTAGGTGGGGTTTTATGAAGGATGGATGTGAGTGGTGAAGAGAAAGATGGGATTTGATAGGTGAAGGGTTTTTGGGGAAGAGGTATTGAGGTGATTGGTGAATGGGGGAAGAAGAGAGAGAGTGGTGGTGGGGTAGGTGGGGTCCTGTGGAGTCCACAGATCCTGTGGTGTCAAGGAAAAGTCATCCCTGCACCAAATGTTGCTCAAAATCACGTTTTGAGCCATTTCTGGCGTTAAACGCCGGGCTGGTGCCCATTCCTGGCGTTTAACGCCAGGTTCTTGCCCTTTTCTGGCGTTTAACGCCAGTCTGGTGCCCTTTTCTGGCGTTAAACGCCCAGAATGGTGCCAGACTGGGCGTTAAACGCCCAACAGCTAGCCTCACCGGCGTTTAAACGCCAGCAACATCTTCCTCCAGGATGTGCTATTTTTCTTCCTGTTTTTCATTTTGTTTTTGCTTTTTTCATTGATTTTGTGACTTCTCATGATCATCAACCTACAAAAAAGATAAAATAACAAAAGAGAATAGTTAATTATAAAACATTGGGTTGCCTCCCAACAAGCGCTTCTTTAATGTCATTAGCTTGACAGAGGACTCTCATGGAGCCTCACAGATACTCAGACCTCCCAACACCAAACTTAGAGTTTGAATGTGGGGGTTCAACACCAAACTTAGAGTTTGGTTGTGGCCTCCCCACACCAAACTTAGAGTTTGACTGTGGGGGCTCTGTTTGGCTCTGTTTTGAGAGAAGCTCTTCATGCTTCTTCTCCATGGTGATAGAGGGATATCCTTGAGCCTTAAATACAAAGGATTTTTCATTCACTTGAATGATCAGTTCACCTCCATCAACATCAATCACAGCCTTTGCTGTGGCTAGGAAGGGTCTGCCAAGGATGATAGATTCATCCATGCACTTCCCAGTCTCTAGGACTATGAAATCAGTAGGGATGTAATGGTCTTCAATCTTAACCAAAACGTTCTCTACAAGTCCATAAGCTTGTTTTCTTGAGTTGTTTGCCATCTCTAGTGAGATTCTTGCAGCTTGCACCTCAAAGATCCCTAGCTTCTCCATTACAGAGAGAGGCATGAGGTTTACACTTGACCCTAAGTCACACAAGGCCTTCTTGAAGGTCATGGTGCCTATGGTACAAGGTATGGAAAACTTCCCAGGATCTTATCTCTTTTGAGGTAATTTCTGCCTAGACAAGTCATCCAGTTCTTTGGTGAGCAAAGGAGGTTCATCTTCCCAAGTCTCATTTCCAAATAACTTGTCATTTAGCTTCATGATTGCTCCAAGATATTTAGCAACTTGCTCTTCAGTGACATACTCATCCTCTTCAGAGGAAGAATACTCATCAGAGCTCATGAATGGCAGAAGTAATTCCAATGGAATCTCTATGGTCTCATTTTGAGCCTCAGATTCCCATGGTTCCTCATTGGGGAACTCAGAGGAGGTTGGTGCACGCCCATTGAGGTCTTCCTCAGTGGCGTCCACCTCCTCTCTTTCCTCTCCATATTCGGCCATGGTTATGGCTTTGCACTCTCCTTTTGGATTTTCTTCTGTGTTGCTTGGGAGAGTACTAGGAGGGAGTTCAGTAATTTTCTTGCTCAGCTGACCCACTTGTCCTTCCAAATTTCTGATGGAGGACCTTGTTTCATTCATGAAACTTTGAGTGGTTTTGATTAGATCAGAGACCATTGTTGCTAAGTCAGAGGTATTCTGCTTAGAACTCTCTGTCTGTTGCTGAGAAGATGATGGAAAAGGCTTGCCATTGCTAAACCTGTTTCTTCCACCATTATTGTTATTGAAACCTTGTTGAGGTCTCTCTTGATTCTTCCATGAGAAATTTGGATGATTTCTCCATGAAGAATTATAGGTGTTTCCATAGGGCTCTCCTAGGTAATTCACCTCTTCCATTGAAGGGTTCTCAGGATCATAGGCTTCTTCCTCAGATGAAGCATCCTTAGTACTGCCAGGTGCATTTTGCATTCCAGACAGACTTTGAGAAATCAAATTGACTTGTTGAGTCAATATCTTGTTCTGAGCCAGAATGGCATTCAGAGCATCAATCTCAAGAACTCCTTTCTTCTGATTAGTCCCATTGTTCACAGGATTCCTTTCAGAAGTGTACATGAATTGGTTATTTGCAACCATTTCAATGAGTTCCTGAGCCTCTGTCGGCGTCTTCTTCAGATGAAGAGATCCTCCAGCAGAGCTATCCAAAGACATCTTGGATAGTTCAAAGAGACCATCATAGAAAATACCTATGATGCTCCATTCAGAAAGCATGTCTGATGGACATTTTCTGATTAATTGTTTGTATCTTTCCCAAGCTTCATAGAGGGATTCTCCATCCTTCTGTCTGAAGGTTTGGACTTCCACTCTAAGCTTACTCCATTTTTGAGGTGGAAAGAACTTTGCCAAGAAGGCATTGACTAGCTTTTCCCAAGAGTCCAGGCTATCTTTAGGTTGTGAATCCAACCATATTCTAGCTCTGTCTCTTACAGCAAAAGGAATAGCATCAGTCTGTAGACCTCAGGGTCAACCCCATTAGTCTTGACTGTGTCACAGATTTGCAAGAACTCAGCTAAAAACTGATGAGGATCTTCCATTGGAAGTCCATGGAATTTGCAATTCTGTTGCATTAGAGAAACTAATTGAGGCTTAAGCTCAAAGTTGTTTGCTCCAATGGCAGGGATAGAGATGCTTCTCCCATAGAAGTTGGGAGTAGGTGCAGTAAGTCACCCAGCACCTTCCTTGCATTGTTGGCATTGTTGTTGTTTTCGGCTGCCATGTGTTCTTCTTCCTTGAAGAATTCGGTCAGGTCCTCTAAAGAGAGTTGTGCTTTGGCTTCTCTTAGCTTTCTCTTCAAGGTCCTTTCAGGTTCAGGGTCAGCTTCAACAAGAATGCCTTTGTCTCTGCTCCTGCTCATATGAAAGAGAAGAGAACAAGAAGATGTGGAATCCTCTATGTCACAGTATAGAGATTCCTTGAGGTGTCAGAGGAAAAGAAAAATAGAAGAAAGAAGGTAGAAGAATTCGAACTTGATGAGATAAAGTTCGAATTGTGCATTAAGAAGGAGTAGTACTCCATAAATAGAAGGATGTGAGAAGGAGGGAAGAGAATTTTCGAAAATTAATTAGAAAGATGTCAAAAACATTTTAAAAATTGATTGATAATTTTCGAAAATTGAAAGTGGAAAAGAAATCAAGTGATTTTTGAAAAAGATTTTGAAATTAGAAGTTAAAAAGATTTGATTGAAAACTGATTTTGAAAAAGATGTGATTAAAGAGATATGATTGAAAAGATTTGATTTAAAAACAATTTTAAAAGATATGTTTTGAAAACAATTTTTTAAAAGATTTAATTTTGAAAATCAATGACTTGTCTAACAAGAAAAGATATGATTCAAACATTAAACCTTCCTCAACAGAAAAGGCAACATATTTGAGATGTTCAATCAAATCATTAATTGTTAGTAAGTATCTTTGAAAAAGGAAAGGAATTGATTTTGAAAACATTTGATTGAAAAGATATGATTTGAAAAAGATTTGATTTTGAAAAGCTTAGAAAACTTGAAAAAAATGATTTGAAAAACAAAATCTTCCCCCTTTGCCATCCTGGCGTTAAACGCCCAGAATGGCCTCCATTCTGGCGTTTAACGCCCAAAATGCTACCTCTTTGGGCGTTAAACGCCCAACCAGGTACCCTGGCTGGCGTTTAAACGCCAGTCTGTCTTCTTCACTGGGCATTTTTGAATGCTCAGCTTTTTCTGTATAATTCCTCTGCAGCATGTTCTGAATCTTCAATTCTTTGTATTATTGACTTGAAAAGACACAACTTAAAAATATTTTTTGATTTTTTTTTTAATAATCAAAATGCAACAAGAATGAAATAACAATGCATGCAAGACACCAAACTTAGCAGTTTGTATACTACTGACACTATATGAGACACATAAACACTCAAGCCAAAAGAATTCAAAGATCAGAGTAAGAAATCATCAAGAATTACTTGAAGATCCTTAAGATACATGAATGAATGTATGCAATTGACACCAAACTTAAGATGAGACTAGTGTCTCAACAAGGAACATAACATATTTTTGGTTTTTATGAAATTTTTTTTTTTTTGAATTTTTTGAAATTTTTTTTTGTGTTTTTCGAAAATTAAGTGAAAAAAGATATCAAAATTCTTTAATGAGAATTCCAGGAATCAGTGCAATGCTAGTCTAAGACTCCGGTCCAGGAATTAGACATGGCTTCACAGCCAGCCAAGCTTTCAAAGAAAGCTTCGGTCCAAAACACTAGACATGGCCAAAGGCCAGCCAAGCCTTAGCAGATCACTGCTCCAAAAGCAAGATTTGATAAAAATCAACAAGCTCTTGTGATGATAAGTTGAAACCTCGGTCCAATGAGATTAGACATGGCTTCTCAGCCAGCCAGATTTCAACAAATCATCATGAAACTCTAGAATTCATCTTCAAGAATTTCGAAAAAAAAAATACCTAATCTAAGCAACAAGATGTACCGTCAGTTGTCCAAACTGAATAATCCCCGGCATTGTTACCAAAAGCTTGCTCAAAACTTGAACAATCCCCGGCAACGGCGCCAAAAACTTGGTGCACGAAATTGTGAACAATACTTTTCACAACTCTCATAATCCCCGGTCATGAACTCCAAAAACTTGGTAGTTCAATTCCATGGCATTACACAACTTCGCACAACTAACCAGCAAGTGCACTGGGTCGTCCAAGTAATACCTTACGTGAGTAAGGGTCGATCCCACGGAGATTGTTAGTATGAAGCAAGCTATGGTCATCTTGTAAATCTTAGTCAGGCAGACTCAAATGGATATGGTGATGAACGAAAATAACATAAAAGATAAAGATAGAGATACTTATGTAATTCATTGGTAGGAACTTCAGATAAGCGCATGAAGATGCCTTCCCTTCCGTCTCTCTGCTTTCCTACTGTCTTCATCCAATCCTTCTTACTCCTTTCCATGGCAAGCTCGTGTAGGGTTTCACCGTTGTCAATGGCTACCTCCCATCCTCTCAGTGAAAGCGATTGCATATGCTCTGTCACAGCATAGCGGAATTCAGCTGTCGGTTCTCGGTCAGGCCGAATAATATCCATTGATACTTTTGCGTCTGTCACTAACCCCGCCTGCTAAGAGTTTGAAGCACGTCACAGTCATTCAGTCATTGAATCCTACTCAGAATACCACAGACAAGGTTAGACCTTCCGGATTCTCTTGAATGCTGCCATCAGTTCTCGCCTATACCACGAAGACTCTGATCTCACGGAATGGTTGGCTCATTTGTCAGGCGAGCACTCGGTTGTCAGGCGATCAACCATGCATCGTGCAATCAGGAATCCAAGAGATATTCACTAGAGCCTTGGTTGCTTGTAGAACAAGAGTGGTTGTCAGTCACCTTGTTCATAAGTGAGAATGATGATGAGTGTCATGGATCATCACATTCATCAAGTTGAAGAACAAGTGATATCTTAGAACAAGAACAAGCGGAATTGAATGGAAGAATATAGTAATTGCATTAATACTCGAGGTAGCAGAGCTCCACACCTTAATCTATGGTGTGTAGAAACTCCACCGTTGAAAATACATAAGCATAAGGTCTAGGCATGGCCGAATGGCCAGCCTCCCAATGATCTAAGATAGCCTAAAACGAAGATAGCTACCAAAGTCTTCTAATACAATAGTAAAAGGTCCTACTTATAGATAACTAGTAGCCTAAGGTTTACAGAAATGAGTAAATGACATAAAAATCCACTTCCGGGCCCACTTGGTGTGTGCTTGGGCTGAGCAATGAAGCAATTTCGTGTAGAGACTCTTCTTGGAGTTAAACGCCAGCTTTTATGCCAGTTTGGGCGTTTAACTCCCATTTGGGTGCCAGTTCCAGCGTTTAACGCTGGGATTTCTTGAGGTGACTTTGAACGCCAGTTTGGGCCATCAAATCTTGGGCAAAGTATGGACTATCATATATTGCTGGAAAGCCCAGGATGTCTACTTTCCAACGCCGTTGAGAGCGCACCAATTGGGCTTCTGTAGCTCCAGAAAATCCACTTCGAGTGCAGGGAGGTCAGAATCCAACAGCATCTGCAGTCCTTTTCAGTCTCTGAATCAGATTTTTGCTCAGAACCTTCAATTTCAGCCAGAAAATACCTGAAATCACAGAAAAACACACAAACTCATAGTAAAGTCCAGAAAAGTGAATTTTAACTAAAAACTAATAAAAATTTACTAAAAACTCAACTAAAACTACCAAAAACATACTAAAAACAAAATCAAAAAGTGTATAAATTATCCGCTCATCAGTTACTAATTGATCATGAAGTAGAAACACAAAACATAAATGAACACAACATAGAAACCGAAAAATAGAAAGAAGTAAGAACAAGGAATGAATCCACCTTTAGTTGCGTCTTCTTCTTGAAGGACCAACAATGTCCTTAAGCTCTTCTGTGTCCCTTCCTTGCCTTTGTTGCTCCTCCCTCATTGCTCTTTGATCTTCTCTTATTTCTTGGAGAATGATGGAGTGCTCATGATGTTCCACCCTTAATTGTTCCACATTGTGGCTCAAATCTTCTAAGGAAGTGTTGAGTTGTTCCCAATAGTTGTTGGGAGGAAAGTGCATCCTTTGAGGCATCTCAGGGATTTCTTGATGATGAGCTTCCTCATGCATCTCTTGAGAACCGTGAAGGGTCTCTCTTGCTTGCTCCATCCTCTTCTTGGTGATGGGCTTATCCTCTTCAATGGAGATGTCTCCTTCTATGATAACTCCAGCTGAGTAACATAGATGGAAAATAAGGTGAGAAAAAGCTAGCCTTGCCATGGTGGAGGGCTTTTCGGCTATTTTGTAGATTTCATTGGAGATGACCTCATGAACTTCTACTTCCTCCCCAATCATGATACTATGAATCATAATGGCCCGATCCACAGTAACTTTAGATCGGTTTCTAGTGGGAATGATGGAGCGTTGAATGAACTCCAACCATCCTCTAGCCACAGGCTTGAGGTCCAGTCTTCCTAGTTGGACTGGCTTGCCTTTGGAGTCTCTCTTCCATTGAGCTCCTTCCACACATATGTCCGTAAGGACTTGGTCCGACCTTTGATTAAAGTAGACCCTTCTAGTGTAGGGGCGTTCATCTCCTTGCATCATGGGCAAGTGGAATGTCAACCTCACATTCTCCGGACTTAGGTGCCATTGATGGTAATGGAAAAACAAAAAGCTTATGCTTTTACCACACCAAACTTAAAATATTGCTCGCCCTCGAGCAAGAGAAGAAAGAAGAGAAGAGAAGAAGAAGAAGAAAATGGAGGAGAGTGAGGGGAGATGGATTCGGCCAAGGTATATGGTGGACGAAATTGTGATTCCTATTTTTGTGCCTTTTGGCATCATTGTGAAATTATTCCTTTTAGAAATTGACCTTCTTTCACAACTCCGTTCAACTAACCAGCAAGTGTACTGGGTCGTCCAAGTAATAACCTTACGTGAGTAAGGGTCGAATCCACAGAGATTGTTGGTATGAAGCAAGCTATGGTCACCTTGCAGATCTCAGTTAGGGAGATTAAAATTGGATTATGGGTTTAAATAAAATAGAAAGAAGTTAATAAAAAGGGATAGAAATACTTATGTAGATTCATAGGTGGGAATTTCAGATAAGCGGAATGGAGATGCTGTAGGGCCCTCGGACGCCTGCCTTCCTACTGCTTCTACTCAATCCTTCTTACTCCTTTCCATGGCAAGCTTTGTATAGGGGTTCACCATCAACTGTGGCTACTTTCATTCCTCACGGGGAAATATCCTGTGCGGCTGTCACTCGCACAGCTAACCAGTCTGGAGGCATCACCCATGGTTGATAGCTACATCCCATCCTCGCAGTGAAAGCTAATGCTCACGCACTCTGTCACAGTACGGCCAATCACCGGTTGGTTCCCTCCCCTACTGGAATAGAATCCCTCTTTTGCGTTTGTCACTAACGCCCAGCAGGTTACAGGTTTGAAGCACGTCACAGTCATTCATGAACGGAATCCTACTCGGAATACCACAGACAAGGTGAGACTTTCCGGATTCCCAGGATCCTACTCGGAACACCACAGACAAGGTAGGACTTTCCGGATCCAGACAAATGCCGCCATCTATCTAGCTTATACCACGAAGATTCTGTTGGGGAATCTAAGAGATACACATTCAAGCCTTGATGCATGTAGAACGTAAGTGGTTGTCAATCACGCGCGTTCATGAGTGAGAATAATAATGAGGGTTATCTAACTCATCATCATTCATCATGTTCTTGAGTACGAATGAATATCTTGGAATAAGAATAAGATAGAAATTTGAATAAAAGAAAATAGAACTTCATTAATCTTTGAGGTGCAGCAGAGCTCCACACCCTTAATCTATGGTGTGCAGAAACTCCACTGTTGAAAATACATAAGCAAAGGGTCCAGGCATGGCCGAATGGCCAGCCCCCTAAACGTGATCAATAGTCTCTTAGGATGAAGAATAAAACAAAACTGAGACCAAAGATGTCTAATACATCAATAATTCATCCTATTTATAATAAACTAGCTCCTAGGGTTTACATGAGTAAGTAATTGATGCATAAATCCACTTCCGGGGCCCACTTGGTGTGTGCTTGGGCTGAGCTTGATCAATACACGAGCAGAGGCTTCTCTTGGAGTTGAATTTCGAGTTATGATGTGCTTTGGGCGTTCAACTCCGGATTATGACGTTTTTCTGGCGTTTAACTCCAGAAAGGAGCGTGTACTTGGCGTTCAACGCCAGTTTGCGTCGTCATTCTTCGAATAAAGTATGGACTATTATATATTGCTGGAAAGCCCTGGATGTCTACTTTCCAACGCCGTTGAGAGCGCGCCATTTGGAGGTCTGTAGCTCCAGAAAATCCATTTCGAGTGCAGGGAGGTCAGAATCCAACAGCATCAGCAGTCCTTTTGTCAGCCTTTTTCAGAGTTTTGCTCAAATCCCTCAATTTCAGTCAGAATTTACCTGAAATCACAGAAAAACACACAAACTCATAGTAAAGTCCAGAAATGTGAATTTAACATAAAAACTAAGGAAAACATCCCTAAAAGTAGCTCAAACTTACTAAAAACTATATAAAAACAATGCCAAAAAGCGTATAAATTATCCGCTCATCACAACACCAAACTTAAGTTGTTGCTTGTCCCCAAGCAACTGAAAATCAAATAGGATAAAAAGAAGAGAATATACTATAAAGTCCAAAATATCATGAATATTAATTTAATTACATGAGCGGGACTTATAGCTTTTTGCTTCTGAACAGCTTTGGCACCTCACTTTTTCCTTTGTAGTTTAGAGGTATTGGCGTCTCTGGGGGAACTTAGAATTTGGGATAGTGTTATTGACTTTCCTAGTTAGGCATGTTGATTCTTGAACACAGCTACTTGTGAGTCTTGGCTGTGGCCCTAAGCACTTTGTCTTCCAGTATTACCACCGGATACACAAATGCCACAGACACATAACTGGGTGAACCTTTTCAGATTGTGACTTAGCTTTGCTAAAGTCCCCAATTAGTGGTGTCCAGAGCTCTTAAGCACACTCTTTAGCTTTAGATCACGACTTTAACCACTCAGTCTCAAGCTTTTCACTTGGACCTTCATGACACAAGCACATGGTTAGGGACAGCTTGATTTAGCTGCTTAGGCCTGGATTTTATTTCCTTGGGCCCTCCTATCCATTGATGCTCAAAGCCTTGGATCCTTTTTACCCTTGCCTTTTGGTTTTAAGGGCTATTGGCTTTTTCTACTGCTCCTTCTTTTTTTTTCTATTTTTTTTTTGCCATTTTTTTCTTTTTTTTTTCGCAAGCTTTCTTTTTCACTGCTTTTTCTTGCTTCAAGAATCAATTTCATGATTTTTCAGATCCTCAATAACATTTCTCTTTGTTCATCATTCTTTCAAGAGCCAACAATTTTAACATTCATAAACAACAAGATCAAAAGACATATGCACTGTTCAATCATTCATTCAGAAGACAAAAATTATTGCCACCACATCAATATAATTAAACTAAATCCACTAATGATTTCGAAAATTGTGTACTTCTTGTTCTTTTGAATTAAAACATTTTTCTTTTAAGAGAGGTGAAGGACTAATGGATTTTATTTCATAGCTTTAAGGCATGGTTTACATACTAATGATCATGAAGTAGAGACACAAAAACATAAATAAACATAGCATAAAAAACCGAAAACAGAAAGAAATAAAGAACAAGGAATGAATCCACCTTAGTGCCGTCTTCTTCTTGAAGGACCAATGATGTTCTTCAACTCTTCTATGTCCCTTCCTTGCCTTTGTTGCTCCTCCCTCATTGCTCTTTGATCTTCTCTTATTTCTTGGAGAGTGAGGGCGTGTTCATGAGTTCCACCCTTAGTTGTTCAACATTTGGCTCAAATCCTCTAAGGAGGTGTTGAGTTGCTCCCAATAGTTGTTAGGAGGAAAGTGCATTCCTTGAGGCATTTGTTGATGATGCACTTCCTCATGTTCTCCTTGGAGGCCGTGAGGAGCTTCCCTTATTTGCTCCATCTTTTTCTTGGTGATGGGCTTGTCTTCTTCAATGGAGACATCTCCATCTATGATAACTCCGGCTGAATAACATAGATGGCATATGAGGTGAGGGAAGGCTAGCCGTGCCATGTATGAAGGCTTGTCAGCTATTTTGTAGAGTTCATTGGATATGACTTCATGAACCTCTACTTCCTCTCCAATCATGATGCTATGAATCATGATGGCCCGATCCACAGTAACTTCAGATCGGTTGCTTGTAGGAATGATGGATCTTTGGATGAATTCCAACCATCCTCTAGCTACAGCTTGAGGTCCAGTCTTCTTAGTTGGACTGGATTACCTTTGGAGTCAACTCTCCATTGGCGCCTTCCACACAAATGTCCCTAAGGACTTGGTCCAACCTTTGATCAAGTTGACCCTTCTAGTGTAGGGGTGTTCATCACCTTGCATCATAGGCAAATGAAATGCCAACCTCACATTTTCCGGACTAAAATCCAAGTATTTCCCCCTAACCATTGTGAGATAATTCTTTGGATTTGGGTTCATACTTTGATCATGGTTTCTAGTGATCCATGCATTAGCATAGAACTCTTGAACCATTAAAATTCCAACTTGTTGT